>NC_057795.1:187480353-187629903 GCF_018294505.1 Triticum aestivum | reverse complement strand
CAACAACAACAACAACAACAACAACAACAACAACAATAACAACAACAACAACAATTCCTTTAGTCCCAAACAAGTTGGGGTAGGCTAGAGGCGAAAACCATAAGATCTTGCGACCAACTTATGGCTCTGGCACATGGATAGCATGCTTCCCTGCACCCCTGTCCATAGCTAGTTCTTTGGTGATACTCCAATCCTTCAAGTCTCTCTTAACATACTCCTCCCATGTCAAATTCAGTCTACCCGACCTCTCTTGACATTCTCCGCATGCTTAAGCCGTCCACTATGCACCGGAGCTTCTGGAGGCCTGCACTGAATAGCCCAAACCATCTCAAGTGATGGTGGACAAGCTTCTCTTCAATTGGTGCTACCCCAACTCTATCTCCTATATTATCATTCCGGACTCAATCCTTCCTCGTGTGGCCACACATCCATCTCAACGTACGCATCTCCGCCACACCTAACTGTTGAACATGTCGCCTTTTAGTCGGCCAACGCTTAGTGCCATACAACATCGCGTGTTTAACCGCCGTCCTATAGAACTTGCCTTTTAGCTTTTATGGCACTCTCTTGTCACAGAGAATGCCAGAAGCTTGGCGCCACTTCATTCATACGGCTTTGATTCGATGGTTCACATCTTCATCAATACCCCCATCCTCTACAATATTGACCCCAAGTATCGAAAGGTGTCCTTTTGAGGCACCACCTGCCCATCAAGGCTAACCTCCTCCTCCTTACACCTAGTAGTACTCAAACCGTACATCATGTACTCAGTTTTAGTTCTACTAAGCCTAAACCCTTTCGATTCCAGGTTTGTCTCCATAACTCTAACTTCCTATTTACCCTCGTCTGACTGTCGTCAACTAGCACCACATCGTTTGAAAAGAGCATACACCATGGGATATCTCTTTGAATATCCCTTGTGACCTCATCCATCACCAAGGAAAAAAGATAAGGGCTCAAAGCTGACCCCTGATGCAGTCCTATCTTAATTGGGAAGTCATCAGTGTCGACATTACTTGTTCAAACACTTGTCGCAACATTATCGTACATGTCATTGTTGAGGGAAATGTACTTTGCTGGGACTTTGTGTTTCTCCAAGGCCCACCAATGACATTCTGCGGTATCTTGCCATAAGACTTCTCCAAGTCAATGAACGCCATATGCAAGTCCTTCTTTGCTCCCTATATCTCTCCATAAGTTGTTGTACCAAGAGAATGGCTTCCATGGTCGACCTCCCAGGCATGAAACCAAACTGATTTTTGGTCACGCTTGTCATTCTTCTTAAGTGGTGCTCAATGACTCTCTCCCATTGCTTCATTGTACGACTCGTCAGCTTAATTCCACGTTAATTAGTACAACTCTGAACGCCCCCTTGTTCTTGAATATTGGTACTAATATACTCCGTCTCCATTCTTGTGGCATCTTGTTTGCCCGAAAAATGAGGTCGAAAAGCTTCGTTAGCCATACTATCGCTATGTCCCCGAGGCCTTTCCACGCCTCAATGGGGATACAATCAGGGCCCATCTCCTTGCCTCCTTTCATCCTTTATAAAGCGTCCTTGACCTGAGACTCTTGGATTCCGTGCACAAAATGCATGCTGGTCTCATCAACGGAGTCGTCCAGTTTAATGGTAGAACTCTCGTTCTCCCCATTAAACAACTTATTGAAGTACTCCCGCCATCTATGCTTAATCTCCTCGTCCTTCACCAGGAGTGGGTCTGCTTCGTCTTTGATGCATTTGACTTGGACAATATCCCTCGTCTTCCTCTCTCGGATCTTGGCCATCTTATAGACGTCCATTTCGCCTTCCTTCATGCCTAGCCATTGGTAGAGGTCCTCATATGCCCAACCCCTTGATTCACCAACAACTTGCTTTGCGCCTTCTTTGCCATCTTGTACTTCTCTATGTTGTCTGCACTCCTATCCATGTATAGGCGTCTGAAGCAATCTTTCTTCTCTTTAATTGCCTCCTGGACATCATCATTCCACCACCAAATATCCTTATATTTGCTTCTCCTTCCCTTGGACACTCCAAACTCCTCCGAGTCCACCTTACGAATGCAAGTCGCCATCTTCACCCACACATTGTCTGCATCCCCTCCTTCCTACCAAGGGCCCTCCTTAATGACCCTCCTTGAACGCCTGAGCTACCTCCCCCTTGAGCTTACACCACTTTGTTCTAGCGACTTTGGCATGCTTATCCCGCTAGACACGAACCCAAAAGCGGAAGTCAGAAACCACCAGCTTATGCTGAGGTACAACACTCTCTCCAGGTATCACCTTACAATCTAGGCATGCACGCCTATCTTCTATTCTCGAGAGGATGAAATCAATCTGGCTATAGTGTTGGCCACTACGAAAAGTCACCAGATGTGATTCTCTCTTTCTAAAGAGGGTGTTAGCTACAATCATGTCGTAGGCTAGAGCAAAACTTAAGACATCCTCTCCTTCTTGATTCCTGATGCCATAGCCAAAGCCCCCATGCACCCCTTCAAAACCTGTGTTAGATGTACCCACGTGGCCATTGAGGTCTCCTCCTATGAATAGCTTCTCGTCAATCGGTACACTCCTAACCATGTCTTCCAGGCCTTCCTAGAAGTCCCTATTCGTGTTCTCATTGTGGCCTACTTGCGGGGCATACGCGCTGATAACATTGAGAACTAAGTCCCCAACTACCAGCTTGACTAGGATAATCCGGTCCCCACGTCTCTTGACGTCTACCACTCCATACTTGAGGCTCTTGTTGATCAAGACACCTACACCATTTCTGTTTGTAGCCATCCCCGTATACCACAGCTTGAAGCCGGTACCCTCCACCTCCTTCGCCTTCTGTCCCCTCCATTTGGTTTCTTGGATGCAAAGGATATCAACACCTCTCCTCACCGCTGCATCCACTAGCTCAAAAAGCTTGCCTGTTGGGGACCCTATGTTCCAGCTACCTAAGAGAATCATCCTAGGCTCGGCTAGCTTCCTTACCCTTCGCACTCGTTGAGACAAATGCGAAGACCCTTGCTCATTTTCCACTACATCCGGGTGCTGATGTAGCATGCTACTAAGGATGCGACGACCCGATGCTCGTTCACTTGCCACAGTATCCAGATCAAGATACGACGCGATCTTCACCCACCAGATATCCTTATATTTGCTTCTCCTTCCCCTGGACACTACAAACTCCTCCGAGGCCACCTTACGAATGCAAGTCGCCATCTTCACCCACACATTGTCTGCATCCCCTCCTTCCTACCAAGGGCCCTCCTTAATGACCCTCCTTGAACGCCTGAGCTACCTCCCCCTTGAGCTTACACCACTTTGTTCTAGCGACTTTGGCATGCTTATCCCGCTAGACACGAATCCAAAAGCGGAAGTCAGAAACCACCAGCTTATGCTGAGGTACAACACTCTCTACGGGTATCACCTTACAATCTAGGCACGCACACCTATCTTCTCTTCTCGAGAGGATGAAATCAATCTGGCTAGAGTGTTGGCCACTACTAAAAGTCACCAGATGTGATTCTCTCTTTCTAAAGAGGGTGTTAGCTACAATCATGTCGTAGGCTAGAGCAAAAGTTAAGACATCCTCTCCTTCTTGATTCCTGATGCCATAGCCAAAGCCCCCATGCACCCCTTCAAAACCTGTGTTAGATGTACCCACGTGGCCATTGAGGTCTCCTCCTATGAATAGCTTCTCGTCAATCGGTACACTCCTAACCATGTCTTCCAGGCCTTCCCAGAAGTCCCTATTCATGTTCTCATTGTGGCCTACTTGCGGGGCATACGCACTGATAACATTGAGAACTAAGTCCCCAACTACCAGCTTGACTAGGATAAACCGGTCCCCACGTCTCTTGACGTCTACCACTCCATACTTGAGGCTCTTGTTGATCAAGACACCTACACCATTTCTGTTTGTAGCCATCCCCATATACCACAGCTTGAAGCCGGTACCCTCCACCTCCTTCGCCTTCTGTCCCCTCCATTTGGTTTCTTGGATGCAAAGGATATCAACACCTCTCCTCACCGCTGCATCCACTAGCTCCCAAAGCTTGCCTGTTGGGGACCCTATGTTCCAGCTACCTAAGTGAATCATCCTAGGCTCGGCTAGCTTCCTTACCCTTCGCACTCGTTGAGACAAATGCAAAGACCCTTGCTCATTTTCCACTACATCCGGGTGCTGATGTAGCATGCTACTAAGGATGCGACGACCCGATGCTCGTTCACTTGCCACAGTATCCAGATCAAGATATGACGCGATCTTCACCCACTAGATATCCTTATATTTGCTTCTCCTTCCCCTGGATACTCCAAACTCCTCCGAGGCCACCTTACGAATGCAAGTCGCCATCTTCACCCACACATTGTCTGCATCCCCTCCTTCCTACCAAGGGCCCTCCTTAATGACCCTCCTTGAACGCCTGAGCTACCTCCCCCTTGAGCTTACACCACTTTGTTCTAGCGACTTTGGCATGCTTATCCCGCTAGACACGAATCCAAAAGCGGAAGTCAGAAACCACCAGCTTATGCCGAGGTACAACACTCTCTACGGGTATCACCTTACAATCTAGGCACGCACACCTATCTTCTCTTCTCGAGAGGATGAAATCAATCTGGCTAGAGTGTTGGCCACTACTAAAAGTCACCAGATGTGATTCTCTCTTTCTAAAGAGGGTGTTAGCTACAATCATGTCGTAGGCTAGAGCAAAACTTAAGACATCCTCTCCTTCTTGATTCCTGATGCCATAGCCAAAGCCCCCATGCACCCCTTCAAAACCTGTGTTAGATGTACCCACGTGGCCATTGAGGTCTCCTCCTATGAATAGCTTCTCGTCAATCGGTACACTCCTAACCATGTCTTCCAGGCCTTCCCAGAAGTCCCTATCCATGTTCTCATTGTGGCCTACTTGCGGGGCATACGCACTGATAACATTGAGAACTAAGTCCCCAACTACCAGCTTGACTAGGATAATCCGGTCCCCACGTCTCTTGACGTCTACCACTCCATACTTGAGGCTCTTGTTGATCAAGACACCTACACCATTTTTGTTTGTAGCCATCCCCGTATACCATAGCTTGAAGCCGATACCCTCCACCTCCTTCGCCTTCTGTCCCCTCCATTTGGTTTCTTGGATGCAAAGGATATCAACACCTCTCCTCGCCGCTGCATCCACTAGCTCCTGAAGCTTGCCTGTTGGGGACCCTATGTTCCAGCTACCTAAGCGAAACATCCTAGGCTCGGCTAGCTTCCTTACCCTTTGCACTCGTCGAGACAAATGCGAAGACCCTTGCTCATTTTCCACTACATCCGGGTGCTGATGTAGCATGCTACTAAGGATGCGACGACCCGATGCTCGTTCACTTGCCACCGTATCCAGATCAAGATACGGCACGCTACTAGGGGGTGACGGCCCGGCCCTTTCCCATTTGACACCACACCCAGGTTCCGATGTGGCGCGTCGCTGAGAGGGTTACGCCCCAACGAAAATATTTTGGGTTTCATCTCCATAAGAGTGGCTGAGTTTTTACATTGGCTCACCAAGCCTATCACAACCCTCCTCCTTTACCCGGGCTTGGGACTGGCTATGTTGAGACTTCATAGGCGAAGTTAAAACACAAAATAAAATAAATAAATGAAAAACAGAACAAGGTATTTTTGGCTTTATATGATAGGAAAATAGACCCAGCGGCAGTAATTTTCACAAGAGGCTTCTCTCGAGAAAATAGTGTATGGTGGGTAAACAAATTACTATTGGGCAATTAATAGAAAAGTGAATAATCATGACGATATCCAAGGCAATGATCATGTATATAGGCATCATGTCCAAGATTAGTAGACCGAAACGATTCCGCATCTACTACTATTACTCCACACATCGACCGCTATCCAGCATGCATCTAGTGTATTATGTTCATGGAAAACGGAGTAATGCAATAAGAACGATGACATCATGTAGACAAGATCTATTCATGTAGGAATATGCCCCATCTTTTTATCCTTAATAGCAACGATACACGCATGTCATGTATCTTTCTGTCACTGAGGTTGAGCATCGCAAGATTGAACCCATCACTAAGCACCTCTTCCTGTGGCAAGAAAAATCAATCTAGTTCGCCAAACCAAACCAAAAGTTCGGAGAAGAAATACGAGGCTCTAACAATCATGCATAAAAGAGTTCAACAAAGACTCAAATAATATTCATGGATAGAACTGAGCAAAAACTCACAATTCATTGGATCCCAACAAACACACCACAAAAAGTCAATATATCAAATAGATCTCCAAGAACATTGAGGAGAACATTGTATTGAAGATCAAAAAGAGAGATGAAGCCATCTAGCTATAGACCCGTAGGTCTGTGGTAAAATACTCACACATCATCGGAGGGGTGATGTCTATTATGCAACTTTATTCTTATAGACTCGTGTTGGGCCTCACTCATACAACGAGCTACTATACAGACGTTTTTAACCCCTTTTCGTGATGGCATTTTGAACCATCGCCTAGTGGGTGTGAGAGATAGGGGTGTCCTTACCACACGACCCAGAAACCGTCGGGGATAGGCCCTCTGGTCACACACGCTGGGCAAAATGAGCTCGTGTGCAATGGGGGAGTGATCTAATATAATTATACAAGCCCAATTAGTTCTGGTCATAAGTACATCCCACACAGCCAGTCCCAAACAAATGTTTCCGTTCATATGTACTTTCCACACAGTCAATCCAAGGAATACGTTTCTGTTTGTATGTACATCCCACACAGTCAATCCAAGAAGTACATTTTCGTTCGTATGTACATCCCACACAGTCAATAGAGGGAAAACCTTTCCGTTCGCACGTACACCACACACAATTTGCTCCATTAAATCATTTGTGATAGCGTTGCCATTGCTGACGATATTAACAGTTTTATCATTTGTGTTATTGAATGCATCACACACGGTGCATAGAAGAAATTGTGTGGCACAGGTTGTCCATCACACACACTTTTTATGTGGAAAACGTTTGTGCGAGGTGGCCTAACGCAAATAGTTTTCAAAAGGAAGTCGTGTGTGATTGTTCATTGATCCAACACGTTTTCTTCGTAGAAACTGTTTGCGTTGTCTGAGGTCATCGCACATGGTATTTTCTCAATAACCGTTTGCAATAGAAAAACCCAATTAGCAGGCTAATTGGCCTATTATTAATAATTCATTTAGTAATCAAATGACATTTCATATTAAGCACACAATATATTTCATTTTCGTATTAAGGAAGCAAGATTTCATAATTGAAATACATGAGAGTACAACATCATATAGCTTCAGCACTCAGTTACACCATATAGGCATATAGCTAGCTACCCCATTACACAACTGCACCAGCACCAAGTTTCACCTGCAACATCTATAATCTTTCGAAATTAGCATCATAGATGGCACATAGACAGATGGATCTCATCTGAAAAACTGCTGAAGTGGAAGGCGAATATTAAGCCTTCATTGATGTTTAAGGTCTTTGCAACTTTAGGCTAGTGCTTGTGGATGATTGATCGTCCATCCTTCGTCCTCTTCAGGAAGACTTCAATATTGTACTGTGGGTGTTGTATGAATACCTCCTTGCCTCCTGACCATACAGGTGGTTTGAGAGGTAATTATCAGTGAACTGCTTTGGAAAGGCCTAAAAAGAAGGATATGCATAAATATCTTCTCTAGATTTAAAATGGCGCAAAGGAATAAAAAAGACAAGGTACAACAGTTAGTACCATCCTGTAGTGGACTGATGTCTTCTTCATTATGCAGACAGCAGGACCTACATGTGCAAGACCAAATTGTTAAAAACCAAAATATTAGAATTGTTCCTGCCATTGCACAATAATGTGCTATTAGACAAAGGACCATGCATGTGCAAACCTCGATTGTAAACTTCAGTGCTTCCCATTGTTTCCTTGCAACACATATAAGGTAGTTAGTGATCAGGTTAAGTGAGGGTTGGCATGCTATCAGTAAAATATGTTGATGACAAATAAACACATTGCAGATTAATCATATTAATTCGAGCTACATGGAAAATCCATTTATCCAAACCAAGCATGATTAAGAACGAGGAAATATAGCAATTATATATGTTTCTCATGTATTAAGTGTAGCCAAATTTCATTTATTCCTCACATGCATAACAATACAAAATTGTACCCAATCGCATTGCAGAATTGAACCAAGCAGTTAACTAAACACCACAACAAATGATCCAAACATTAACTGAGCACCACATTGCACAATATAACATACTCCTAATAGTAGATCAGACAGTTAACCAAACCAAGCATGCTTAACAACTTGGAAATGTATCAATTGTTTTTGTTTCTCATGTATTTAGTACAACCAAATTCGATTTATTTCTCACATGGTAGACAATAAAAAAATTCACCAACCACAAGTGAACATCGCATTGCATAATTGAAGCAAAAAGTTAACTAAACACCACAATAAATGAACTAAACATTAATTGAGCACCACATTGCACAGTATATATACTGGAAGATCATACAGTTAACCAAACCAAGCATGCTTGATAACTTGGACATATAGCAATTGTATTTTTTCTCATGTATTTTGTACAAACTAATTCAATTTATTTATCACATGGAAGACAATACAAAAAATTGCACCCAGAAGAATTGAACTAAATAGTTAACTGAACACGACAACAGATTAACCAAATAGTTAATAAGTGAGCACCATATTGCATGACATAGAGAACATATACACTAGAGGAACATATTGCATGGTAAAAGTACATATGAGAATTCACTAGAATTTGTTAAGGAAAGGCACAAGCATCACATGCAATGGTTAAACTGAGCATGCTTAACCGGCATAGCGAGCTAACTGAACATAAGTCCTTATAGTGAGCTAATAAGACAAGCTAATCCTCATCGTCGGAGATATCGATGATGATTGGCTCCTTGGACATGGAAGAGGGCAAGGCCTCCACATTGTGGGTACCCTCCTTGTAGTGGTGAGTTGCCTGAGCCACTCCGGGCACCAACCTGCTAGCTCTAGAGTTGAGGTAAGCACGGGCACGCTGAGAAAACACCTCATGGTCTTTGTCGAAGGCACCGATGGTGGCCTCGAGAGAACGCCATGAACTATTGTTTAAAGCAGCCAACCATGTCACAGCATCAGCACGTGAGGCATTGAAGGTGGCCTCGACGGCCAGGTGCTCCTCCAAGATCTGGGGGTCGACACGTATGGTAGCCATCGCGACCTCATCCACACGTGCGGTCGCGATTTGCTTCTCTACTGCCAAATGCTCCTTGAGCTCCTGGCTATAATGCGTGCACCATGGCTTAGGGCAGCGCTCATTTGGGGTAGGGGTTGGTGATTTGGGTGGAAGGTGTCGCGCCAGCAGTCAGGGCATGTGGGATGTAGAAGGAGGAGGAGGATGGAGGTCGGGTGTGGATTACCTGCCTGGATTGATGAGGCCGAGCAACATGAAGGAGGGACGCCGACGAGGAGGCAGCGCTGCAAGCAAGGAGTGAAGGTTTGAACTTGGAAAGGAAGGCGGAAACATGGGAAATGTGGATTTTGGTAAGGAGGAGGGGGCGGGGAGGTAGATATTTCCACGGAATCCAAAATTTTTGGCTTGGTACAGCGAAAAAACTAGCGCGCAAAGTGTCATCAGACACGGTCCCTTATTCAGCACTTTGTATGCAATGTGAATATCACAAACAATTCATATAGCTTACCCCGTGTGTGATGAGTTTGAACATGCAAATTTTGGTCCAAATTTCCCTAGTTAAAGTGGTCATCCGGGTCATTGCATAATTTGGGTACACCGAGGAACCTACAGCACACCCAAACTTCTTAATCAAGCAAGTTCAGCAATTATACAGAGCTAGATGACCTAAACAATACTCTAACAAAATAAAGACCGGTGCTCTAAATTAAGCAAGAGTACAATTGTGGCTCGTCGATCTCCTCCACCTCCTCCATGTCCAGATCGTGCCCAATGATCTCCTGGGGAAGGGGCTCCATGGCATCCATCACTCCATACTCGGCAAGCATCTCGCCATCCACGTCTGCCATCTCTTTGGAAAAGGCCGCCACAAGCTGGGCGTGGGCGGCCATGATCTAGGCTTGGATGGTCTCCGTCGTGGCAAGGTTTTCCACAAAGGAATAGACGACTGCTCGAACACTCTTGGCGATTGCCAACACTTCAGCTGTGGGTTCCTGACCATTGTTGGAGAAGCTTCATTCGATTGGTGTGGTGACCGCCATGTGTTGGGCGTGGGTGGCCTTGACATGGTCATGGGCGGCCCCCATCAGGGCTAAGGCCGCCGCTGTGGAACAGATAGCTGATGTGCTGCTCTCGCCAGTTGCTATCCTCGACGCAGATGTTGCTACTGCCACCTGAGCAGCAACAGCGGCCGTTTGGGCTGCCTTGGATGCCTGGTCGCAGATTGCGGCCATGCTCACACAGTTTGTTAGCACGTGCATGGTAGTTGCGGCAGCGCTCTCGCCAGAGTGGGCCGTCGAAGTGGCCTCAGGACGCGGGTCCACATCCCCATCTTTCACCGCTGATGATTGAACGGTGAAATGATATTTGGGGAGCGAGCTATGTGCTTGACACGCCGACTATGGACTATAGCTGATGCACCTTCTTAGGTAAGCCGTATACACTACAAAAAAAAGACACATCCGTGACATTTTCGGCCGAACGAATTTTTTTTGTCATGCTTATGACACTTCTATGATGATAATTGTGACAAAACCAGGTATCATCATAGATGTGGTGGGATCCTACTTCTATGACAAAAACCCATGACAGAAAATGGGATTTTCGTCCTGGGCGGGCCGGAGACGCACCTGCATGACATTCTTTGGGCCGTCCATGACGGAAAAATCATGGTAGAAGCGAGGGCGAGGAAATTTTCGGGAACTTCTCGATTACGATGGGTGGTCGGGGTCGAGCGATGCACAGAGGTTTGTGCGTTTCTCTCATAGATGTACGTGTGTGTGTGCGAGGCGTTGCGCTCTATCTAAACCCGAGCGAGGCGTTGGCTCTAACTGAAACTGAGCGATTGCACTAGCTACGTTACTGAACCCCAATCGATCCCTTGTTGTTAATTGAACCCGAGTGATTCCTTCGCTACTGCTGCTAACTGAAGCCGATCGAAGCTGCCTCATGATGAACAGTTCCCGATTGGGGTTGGATGAACATGATCCAGTGGTAGTAGAGGCCGTTGCCGCTGGATGAACAAGATCCTAATTGAGGAGGTCGGGGTGGATGAACAGTAGCCGGTGGAGGGACCCCGTACGTGGAGGGCTCGTTGAACAGGACCCCGTGGAGGGCTGGTTGAACAGGACCCCGTGGAGAGCTTGTTGAATAGTAGCCGGTGGAGGCTGGATGAACAGGACCCCGTGGAGGGCTGGATAAACAGTAGCCGGTGGAGGCTGGAGGAAGTCGACGGTGGATGAACAGTAGCAGGTGGAGGCTGGAGGAAGTCGACGGTGGATGAACAGTAGCAGGTGGAGGCAGGAGGAGGTTGATGGTGGATGAACAATAGCCCGTGGAGTCCTGTTTTGTGGTACGCCACACCCCTCCCGATGAACAGAACCCCCGTTTCAACCGTAGGAGGTCGAAGAGAAGTTTGTTTCCTTCATTTTGCGGTACGCCAGACCCCTCCCGGTGAACAGGATCCCATTTCGACCGTAGGCGGTTGAACAGAAGGTCGTTTCCTCCATTCTGCTGTACGCCAGGCCTTGTTTCGGTTGTTCCATCCAAGCCGGTTGGCTCCTGACCCAGTCTGTTGCCTCCCGATGAACAGGACGCGTTCCGACCCAATCACTTGGCTCCCGGCGAACATGATGTTGTTTCCTCCGTTTCGACCCAGCCGGTTAGCTGAAGATGAATAGGACAACATCGTCCATGTACACGAGCCCTGGCCGTCCGTATGCGCGAGTACATGTTTCGAGACCCCGCTCATATGTATGTACGTTTGTTGTATTTTTTGGCGTGTGGCTGTATGTACATTTACACGGTTTAGACGGGACAACTTGAACTTCTACGTGGGAGGCTCTACTATGACATGTGCCGCTACTTACTCGGCCACGGTTCATCGTTGCAGAGCGACCGATCGACCAGTATGTACGTACACGTTCGCGACAAGACAGACAACGCTACGTACACTTTGACCGAGTGGGTCCCAGCTATTAGGGAGGATAAGGACGCACTTCCTTGCGTGCGAAGATATAGCTGCTGGTTTCCAGCTGTCAGGGGGGAATCAATTTTTTTTGCCCATAATAAGGACACACTTCCTTGCATGCAAAGATGTAGCTGGTGGGTCCCAACAGTCAGGGGGAAATGTTTTTTCGTGAAATACGGTGGCCCGTCAGGTGGGTCCCCGTTGTCAGGTGGAGGAATCATTATTTTGCGCGTAATAAGGAGGCACTTCCTTGCTGCGGCCGTGGACCCAGCTATTAGCCTCTCCACGTAGAGTACTCTTCCGATGGAAGTTGTTCCTTGACCACATTGACCACGCCACGCTGAGAGCACCAAGGCGGTGGATACCGGCAAGTCCTAGGAAGGGGATGACATGGAGCCAGGGAAGATGCGGCAGTGGATGCCCACGCGGAGAGGAGTACAAGGGTTTCTGGTTCGGCTGCGATGTGAGGCTGTCATCTCCGCAGAATAACACGGGTTGTGGGTGAGTAGAGGGATGACCTGGCCAGAGTTTGGAGTAGGATGGGGCGGTGAGGCCTGTGTGGCAGCAGAGCCGGCCCCGGGAGGCAGGAGCAGGCGGCACGACCAACGCTGGTTTGGGCGGTTGGAGCAAGAAGACTAGAGGTTGAAGAAGCACTACGGCCGTTGGATGGACATCGTACAGTCACGGGAGCTAGAATCGTTCATATTGACTAAGTTGACAAAGCCCTCCATCCGCGTCAACTTAGTAGGCCCACAAGTCAGCCTCCCACTATGGTGGGTTCCAGCTAGCAGGGGAAGTAGTCATTTTTTTGTGCGTAATAAGGAGGCACTTTCTTGAGTGTGAAGATATAGCTGGGTGGGTCCGAGATGTCATCGGGAGGAACGTTTTTTTGCGAAATACAGAGGCCCTTTCGATGGGTCCCAGCTGTCAGGTGGAGGAATAATTATTTTGTGCGTAATAAGGAGGCACTTCCTTGCGTGCGGCCGTGGACCCAGCTGTCAGCCTCTCCACATACAGTCCTCTTCTGACGAATGTCATTCATTGACCATGTTGATCACGCCGCGTCGAGAGCATGAGGGCAGTGGATGACGGCGAGGCCTAGGATGGGAACGACCCAGAGCCGGGGAAGACTTGGCAGTGGTTGCCCACGCGGTGGGGAGTACAAGGGTTTACTGGTTCGGCTGCCATCGCCGAAAAATAACAGGAGGTGTGGGTGAGTAGAGGAATGGCCTGGCTTTTGGGGAACGTAGTAATTTCAAAAAAATTCCTACGCACACGCAAGATCATGGTGATGCATAGCAACGAGAGGGGAGAGTGTTATTCACATACCCTCGTAGACCGAAAGCGGAAGCGTTAGAACAACACGGTTGATGTAGTCATACGTCTTCACGGCCCGACCGATCAAGCACCGAAACTACGGCACCTCCGAGTTCTAGCACACGTTCAGCTTGATGACGTCCCTTGAACTCCGATCTAGCCGGGTGTCGAGGGAGAGTTCTGTCAGCACGACAGCGTGGTGACGATCTTGATGTTCTACCGTCGTAGGGCTTTGCCTAAGCACCGCTACAATATTATCGAGGAGGACTATGGTGGAGGGGGCACCGCACACGGCTAAGAGATCAAGAGATCAATCATTGTGTTCTCCAAGGGGTGCCCCCCTGCCCCCATATATAAAGGAGTGGAGGAGGGGGAGAGGGTCGGCCCCTATGGCGCGCCCTGAAGGAGTCCTACTCCCACCGGGAGTAGGATTCCTCCCCTTCCATGTAGTAGGAGTAGGAGACAAGGAAGGGGGAGAGGGAAGAGAAGGAAGGAGGGGGCACCGCCCCTCCCCCTAGTCCAATTCGGACTAGTCATTGGGGGGGGGGCACGCGGCCTGCCTCTCTCTCCCCTAAAGCCCAATAAGGCCCATATAATTCTTCCCCGTATTCCCGTAACTCCCCGGTACTTCGAAAAATACCCGAACCACTCGGAACCTTTCCGATGTCCGAATATAGTCGTCCAATATATCGATCTTTATGTCTCGACCATTTCAAGACTCCTCGTCATGTCCACGATCTCATCTGGGACTCCGAACTCCTTCGGTACATCAAAACTCATAATAAAACTGTCATCGAAACCTTAAGCGTGCGGACCCTACGGGTTCGAGAACTATGTAGACATGACTGAAACATGTTTCCGGTCAATAACCAATAGCGGAACATGGATGCTCATATTGGCTCCTACATATTCTACGAATATCTTTATCGGTCAAACCGCATAACAACATACGTTGTTCCCTTTGTCATCGGTATGTTACTTGCCCGAGATTCGATCGTCGGTATCTCAATACCTAGTTCAATCTCGTTACCGGCAAGTCTCTTTACTCGTTCCGTAATGCATCATCCTGCAACTAACTCATTAGTTACAATGCTTGCAAGGCTTATAGTGATGTGCATTACTGAGTGGGCCCAGAGATACCTCTCCGACAATCGGAGTGACAAATCCTAATCTCGAAATACGCCAACCCAACAAGTACCTTCGGAGACACCTGTAGAGCACCTTTATAATCACCCAGTTACGTTGTGACGTTTGGTAGCACATAAAGTGTTCCTCCGGTAAACGGGAGTTGCATAATCTCATAGTTATAGGAACGTGTATAAGTCATGAAGAAAGCAATAACAACATAGTAAACAATCAAGTGCTAAGCTAACGGAATGGGTCAAGTCAATCACATCATTCTCCTAATGATGTGATCCCGTTAATCAAATGACAACTCATGTCTATGGTTAGGAAACTTAACCATCTTTGATTAACGAGCTAGTCAAGTAGAGGCATACTAGGGACACTATGTTTGTCTATGTATTCACACATGTATTATGTTTCCGGTTAATACAATTCTAGCATGAATAATAAACATTTATCATGATATAAGGAAATAAATAATAACTTTATTATTGCCTCTAGGGCATATTTCCTTCACTGGCCAGCGATGGAGTAGGGTGGGGCGGTGCGGCCTGTGCAGCAGCATAGCCGGCCACGGGAGGCAGGAGCAGGCAGTCCCACCGGTGCTGGTTTGGGCGGCTGGAGCAAGAAGATCAGATATTGAAGAAGAAGCACGGCCTTTGGATTAACATCCCACTATCAGTGCTGCTAGAATTGTTTGTGGACTAAGTTGACAAAGCCTTTCGTACACGTCAACCTAGTAGACCCACAAGTCAGCCTCCAAATCTGTCCCAAACAGTATACAACCCGAAATTTCTAGCCAGATTCAAATTAATTTAAAAACTAAACATACCTTAATTTAAATCCAAAGAAATTTTACCCGCACAAAAAAATGAAATTTAAAATATCAAAATCCAAAAGAAAAAAGTATTTTGGAACTAATTGCCTGTTTGCTGTATTTTTTCATTTTACAGCCCATTTATTATTACTTATAACCCATTTCTTATTACTTATAGCCCATTTTCTGGGCAAGCCCGAATACATCCCTCCTCATCTTGAAAGATTTCCAGCCCAGCAGGGCGTAGAAAGCAAGTAGGCCTACGTTGGTTATTCTGCAAAAAAAAAGCTGGGCTAGACATTTTCAGAAATGTAAAAAAACTGGGCTGGTCATGTGGTAAACATATGAAATAAAAGCCTGGGCTAGACGGGCCACAGCTCCCGCACAACCCCGTTGATACCCTTCTCTGTCCCAAAAAAAGAATTACTACGCACGCTGCTGGGTCCTGAGTGTGTGCCGCTCCTTGTCTTGTTATCTCGCTTATTGACTACGTTGACAGTGGCATGCGACCCAGATGTCAGGAAACTATCAGGAGGAACCTTTTTTTTCTTGTAATAAAGGAGGCACTTCCTTGCCTACTGCCATGATCCTAGTGGGTCCATATTGTCATCCTCACCATGTACAGTCATCTCCTTATTCCTCTCGGTTGTTGACCATGTTGACAACACCGAAGGGCGGCGTCGCGGCGAGGGAACCAAGGTGGAACTCAATTTTGTCCTCCTTCCTCGCAAAAAAAGAAAGAAAGAAAATCAAAGACTTGAGAAGGCGTATAGAACAAGGTAGTGTACCAGTAAAGAGACGTTGCTGAGTTTTTGAAAAAAGAGAGACGTGCTCCTGTAGCTGGTTCGAATCTGAACCTAGACTATGACTATATATGGTGCTATGCTACTCTGCAAGTAATGAAGCTGACATATCCAACATTCGCTTCTCATCTTCTCTACTTACTCTACCTAGCATCAGAAGCTCTGACCGCAGCAACCATGTCCGTTGGCTGCTCGTCCACCTGCTCTTCAGCAGGCAACAACCATATATGCGCCAAGTCACCACCCGTACCATCGCCTGTGGGTCTCATCACACCCCCTCTGGCACACGCACCGCAGCCGGTTGCTCATCGCAACCCGCTGCCGTAGGTGTGGTGCCACTGCTGCAAATCAGGCGGAGTCATCCGTCGTGTCTCAACCACAATCCTCAACCATGGCCGAGTCTTCTACAAATGCCCGAATCATGGGGTAATAATATGCTTAAGTGTTGTTTAGCTGCTTTCAGTTGCTAATGTTTTTAATAGTTTGGTTGATGATCTTCCAATTTGATTCGTGCAGAAAAGGGAAGATTCATGTGATTTGTATTTCTGGGAAGTTGCTGATGTGGGGGGATGCAACTACGTTGATTATTTGGTTAGCCGAGGAATCCCAATACTAGCAGGTTGGGGTGTTGGACAAGTAACTGAAGGAACGTTAGAAGAGGAAGATGCAGAGAAGAAGGTTAAAGATGTAGTTCCTCTGACCATGGTCAAGCAACAGCTGTTGAACGGCCTTGACAGCAATGAGGAGATGAAAGAGCTTGTGAAGATAATGGGCAAAATCGATGTACTTTGTTGGATGATTGTCTCTTTATTTCTAGTGTATGTAGCACTCGTAATATATTCAGTGGCTATGACATGAGCACTTTGCTAAAACTAGTAATGAATAAAACCTGTTTAGCATGCTGGGCGTAGTGTTGTGAACATCTAATGATTTCTATTAATGGAAATCATGAGGAGAGTATCCCCTTTTTCTCATAAATAAATAAATGGCAGAGGCCCTTTTGCTAATAAATAAATAAATAAGCAGAGGCCCTATTGGGTCAGCTTTGTTCCCATTTGAAGACATCGAGCAAATTGCAGTCCAACAGCAAACTATGTCATCAGATTCAAGTTTCACAACCAAATATGAGTACAACTAAACAAAAATGTCATCATGTTTTAGTCGTCATACAATGACCAAACACAAATCAACATACATAATAAGTGATGTTCTCACAACAAAATACTAAACAACATGTTCATCAGGTTTCAGTTGTCATAGCAAACACAATTTCACATAGTAGATAAAAAAACGTCTTCTGACAGGCAAATACGACAAAAGCAATCTAATCATAATCCACAGCAGAAGCGTCAACATCTTCGCCATATGTATCAGTCTGAATCATAATTCCCCATAGTGTCATCTTCTTCTTCATCCTCAATGTCCTCGAACGTTGGCTTCTTCTTGATCAACTCTTGTATGTCCACAACTCGACAAGCAATGTTTTCGCCATCATCATTGACGTGATGGTTCTCAAAGATATTAGGAATATCTGTGGAATCTTGTACATTAGGAGCAGTGTAAGCATCATCTTGTTGTGCAACTTCATTAAACGAATTCCTCTACTCAAACCTTCGCAATACTCTCCAGTCATCGCTGCGTGCAAATGTGTCTTCCAAGAAAAAAATCTGTGTTGCTTCATTTGCCAAAATAAAAGATTCGTCGGTCTGGTACACTGTCTTGACATTGATGGATTTGAAATAATTATCCGCTTTGGATTTTGCGATCCTAGAAAATAGGTTATACCAACGACAGCACAACAGAACCACACACCGATGAACCTCGAAACTGGAGATATACTGCAACTGAACAATGTCTATTATGTTAGCATACATTTCAGTTGTATCTTTGCCGTACGTACCCGTGCTCATGATGGCACTGTTATGTGTCTTCCTACGTTCTTTGCGTGCAAGGATGTTGTAGCGCACATCTTCAACAACGCAAGATTCATAATGTCTTACCCGAGTATCAGGACCCATTGCTAGTGCGTAAAGGGCATCATCAACTATCTGCCCATCCTCCCGCATCTTCTTAACCTATGGTTAGAAAATGGACAAGCTGATCATCTTATGTACTCAATATATTAAAAAAACTGATAGTGCAATTCAAAAGCTTACATGGCTCTTGAACCATTTCGCAAATCCTTCCATAACCAGTTTGTCAATGTTTCTTGGATTTTGCAGTAGTAACTCCTTTCTGTAAATGTTGCACAACATAGTGATCGCGTCAAACAACTAAATATATAAGAATGTTCTACAAGTTTAGTAGATTACGATGTATAAGTTGCAGTACTTAGCACTTACTCGATATAAGATAGAACCTCAGGACAGTTATTAAATACATACCAAACCATTTTGTCCAAATATTTAGGTTTGTCGTCTTGTCGACTTCGAACAGAACAATCAAAAACATAGAGCCCGGGATTTTCTTCACCCACCTATTTGCTAAGTTGATCAACTGTTTCAATGTATTTTGAGCAGACTGTCAAGCTTCTGTAGCAATGTAGGCCTCTGCAATGGAACCCTCAGGTCTAGCTCTGTTCCTAACATTTCCCTTGAAAGTGCATAGCCACCTTTCAATAGGCTATATCTAGCCACACTGTACTGGACCTTTAAGTAGTGCCTCAGAAGGTAGATGAACAGCCAAAAGCACCATCACATCAAAGAAGGCTGGAGGATATATTTTCTCAAGGTCGCATAGGATAGTTGGTATCTTGTCTCTAAGATGCTCCAAAGCATCTATCCTGATATTTCTACAGAGTTCCCTGAAGAATTGTCCCGACTCTGCAACTGCTCTGTATAAGTCAGGGCGACACAATCCTCTAAGGATAACAGGTAAAACCCTTTGAAGTAGGACGTGGCAGTCATGAGTTTTCAACCCTTGTACCTTGTTTCCATATGCACTGACTCTCCTTTCAGGGTTGGAAGCAAATCCATGTGGGAATCTCGCACATGACAGGACCTCGCGTAATTCTTTTCTTTTTACCTTGTCCAAGACGTACACCGCTGGTGCCATATCCCGTGGTTTACCTTCATCTTTCACCTGCAAATCCTTTCTGATACCCAGGTGTGTCAAATCAATCCTAGATTTTAAGGTATCTTTCGTCTTGCCTTCAATATTAAGAAGTGTGCCGATAATGCTATCACATATATTTTTCTCGATGTGCATCACATCAAGATTATGCCGCAAATCCAAATCTTTCCAATACTCCAAGTCCCACAAAGTGGACCTACAGGTAAACAATAATCTCTCCTCTGCCCTACCATACTTCCTTTTCCCGCTACAATTATCCAGATGGTTTCGTGGTGTAATATGCCTGACCTTCTCTAATTCCACTTGCAACTCATCAACGGTGAGCCTCTTTGGTGCATCACGGTTTTCATGCTTTGCATTGAACACATATCTTCGGTATTTTGTAGGACACGACTTGTCCTTGGCAAGGAAACAACGGTGTCCAATGTAACAGATCTTGCTAAGTATTGCGTGTGATAGCGAATTCCTGTCACAGTGAACACATGCATTGTAACCATGTGTCATTCGCCCTGACATAGTGCACAAAGCCGGAGAATCATGGATGCACCAAATTATAACAACACGCAAAAAGAAATCAGCTGGTGGGCTTCTATATAGTTCTCGAGTGAGAACACCCCTCCATAGCTATTGAAGTTCCTCCACAAGAGGCTCCATGAATAAATCAAAGTCCTTTCCAGGAATTTTTGGACCTGGGATGAGCAAGGCCATCATGTAGTTTGATTCTTTGGTTCAGACATTTGGAGGCATGTTGTAAGGGATAACAAGCACTGGCCACATGCTATATGTCGTGCTCTGATGGCCAAATGGATTAAATCCATCTGAAGCTAAGCCAAGTCTAATATTTCTCGGGTCAGCAGCAAATTTTTGGTGTTTGTGATTGAAGCTTTTCCAATCACTACCATAAGATGGATGGCTCATTACATTCTGATCTCTGTGCTCCTGGTTCCTATAATGCCACAGTACATCCTTGGATGAGCATGCGAGGAAGTGGCTTGCGGACAAGAAGGTGGAGATCAACGACCGTAGGAAGTATGAGGCGGCGAGGGCGGTTGCTGCCCGGATGCAAGCGAAGGAGGCAGCCCGGATGCAAGTGGAGCAGGCAGCCCGGATGCAGGCGGAGGAGGCGCCCAGCTAGTGTCTGAGGCCATCCGGCATGCTCGGACATTGATTTCATTTTGCCATGTCTGGTTTGTTGAACTATGATTTGTTTTGCTTTGTTTCAAACTTTGGCATTCGGACAATTTTTATCATATGATCGACGTGCATGGATTTGAGGATTGGAATTTGCGGCATATGGATGTGCGGTGCAACATTTGAAGGGTGCCTGGTCAATGCCCGTGGACGCGTCTGCGGGCGTTTGAGGGTCCGGATTTGCCAAGTCCGATTGTAGATACTCTTATATGGAGATCTGCATCCCAAACTATATGGCTTAAACAAAATCAAATAGTGTTTCCATTTCCCCTTTGCAGGGCTAAGAGCATATACAACTTGGACTTCCCAAATTGATCGAACGGCCACAGGATCACTAAACGAATAGGAAAGAAGAATAAGTTGACCCAACTCCACAAAGCCTCCCTAAACGCCTAGGCTCCGACGTGCCAGGACATGTCTGATCAATGATCATACGTTCCTATATAGAATTCGGCCCATCATAGACCATATTTTCTCTTTATTTATTCTTTTTCTCTTCATCTTCACCAATTACATACACGTGACCGAACGTATAAGGGAAATTGAGACATGATTGTGAAACAAAACTATGACAAGTGACCGGTCATTGTATGTGCCCGGACGCATCCGCGCTCGTTTGAGGGGCGGAATTAGTTGTATGCGGCTGTAGATGCTCTAGTTAGGGCATCTCCAACGACAACCCGCAAATTTCCTCACGCATCCGTCCACGGATAGGGGCGGACCAGTCCGTGGATACGGATGCGGGAGGCCGTCATCCACCCATAGCCGCATATATTTTAACTACAACTCGAATCAATCGAACAAAATTCGATCAAAACGGGTACATTTTATATAAACACGTCCAAATTTCATATAAATATGATGGATTTCATTACATTTACATCAAAGCTTTGCTAGTCCGGCTCCGAAGTTATAATTAATACCTAATCTAAATGGTCGCTGACGCCCTTTCCCCGTGTCCGGCCCTGAGCCCTGAGAACTGAAGCTTCACCATCTCCAGTTCTGCCTCGGCGCTCTCCAACTCCGTCTCCATAACCTCCGCCTTCGGAGGCCAAAGAAGTGAAGTTGTCTGCCTCCACATAGTCGCCAAGCGACTAGTCGACCGATGATGTTGAGCCCACCAAGCTTGGCGTCGGCAGGAAGGGAGGAGTGGTGGCCTTCCTGGGACACGAGCAACGACGACCTACCATGCACTACTGTTCCTCGCTACCAGCGGTGCCCGGGACGTGTCGGTTTCATGGTCGTCGCGGCGGGGCGTGGACTCGGCTATGTCCTCCTCCTCGTCTTCGGTCTCACCGAACACCACCTCGCCCGCATCGTCGCTCTCCTTGTAGGCGGCCGCCACCTCCGCCACCCGCTGGCGGTACCGCCAGCGAGCGAGGCGGATCTCGCGGGCGGAGCAGTAGGACTCGAGAAGATCCTCCTGCTTTGCCAGGTTCGCGTCCGACGCGACAGCCCTACCGGCGGCGAGCTGCTCCTTCGCCTACACATGCTCCTACAGAAGGTGGTTGTTGCAGGCGGCAGTGGCCTGCGCCTCCCGAAACTGCTCCTCCTGCACCATGTCCATGTAATGGGCACGAGCTTCGTCGATGGTCATGGTGCAATGCACTGGCGAGGGTGGCGCGGAGGAGGAGGAGGGTGGCCCCAGTTCGTCGTCGACAGCATCCTCCATTGGGACGTCGTTGTCCTCCGCTTGCCAGCCGGCCAGCCAGACGACAACAATGACGGCCATCTCCTTCTTCTTCTCCGACGTCAGCCCATCCTAGAGAGCTTTGCCGGGGGAGGAATCCATGGTGGGAGTGGTGCGGAGAGGAAACGGAGGTGGATGACTGCGGCTATGTCCGGGCAGCGGTTTATATAGCAATAGTGGGCGGGAGAGGGACGGGCGGGTGGCGCCGGAGGAGACGCCCCGACAACCGCATGCCATCAAGGTGGGCGGCACACGGAAGGACGGGCGGCACCGCAGGAGACGCCTCGGAAACCGCGTGCCATCAATGTGGGCGGCAGACGGACGGACGGGCGGTCGTCGTGTCGTTTAAACTCTCGACAGTCGCCTGCACCAGGAAGCGGCGCGGGCGGCGCTCTCTCGGCCAGCATGCCGCTTCAATGCCGGCACCAGTGAGCGGTTTCGTCCGCTCTGCCGGGGCATGAATGCGGGCGTTGACGCTCTAGAGTGGCGCTGACCGAAAACACGTAGGAGGGGTGAGGGTTTTTTGGTGGGCCGAGGCGATCAGAAGCGGGTGTGACAGCGTCCGGACCATTCTGCGGACGGATACAGACTCTTGTTGGATGACTTCGACTAATCCAGATGGATTATTTTTTTTGAAAAAGGGGGACTCCCCGGGCTCTGCATCAGAACGATGTATACGACCACCTTTATAAATAAGCAAATAGGTTCAAACAAGGTCTTACAGTCTGAAACAAAAGTAACGGCAAGCTCACACAGAGCCACAACGCCAAAAACACAAATGCCTAGAGGCCACAACCGGCTAGCATAACAAAGATATGACAACTAATCACCTATCCTATTACATGACTGCCTTCCAAACCGGTTGAAGATATCCCGTGCTACCATCTCCCACCGGATAGATCCAGTAACCAAACGCTCCCTGGCCTCCGTCGGAGTGAGTAACGACCACATACGGATCAACGCAGTGGCTCGAAATAAAATCTGCAAAAGATGAATATTTGTTGTTTTGTTAAAAATGAAATCATTTCTGCAATTCTAAATTGCCCACAATAAAACACATACTCCTACACGAATGTGTCTAGCTGTTTCGGACTCAATCCCAACAAGCCACGTTTCAAATAACGTATTGACAGAATTCGGCGGAGTAATGTTGAAAGCAATGTGCACCGTCTGCCACAAAACTTTGGCCAACGGGCAATCAAAAGAGAGGTGCTTAAATAATTTTGTCCCGATTACAAAAACTACACCTAGTAGATCCTGTCTAGTTACGCTGATGCGGGATATTTGAGGGTATGCGTTGAAGATGCCCTTAAACAGCGCAACTGGGAGGGTAGCCTGGTCCTACCTTAACATGAACTTTTTGGGCGAATCCGTCCATCGTGCTCAATTGCACCAATTTATGCAGGATCGATGTAGACGACCAGCTAGATGATGGGCAGCATGTGCAACTGCGAGACCTGAAACGTGACACTACCCTGGTGAGTGGCGAGCGAGGAAAGGAAAGCTTGCGGGAGAAACTTTAGTTTCCAGAAGCCCGTCCCACTTGCTCGTCCCAGCGTCCAACAAGTCTTTTTTAGTTTCCCACCAGAAAAAACTGCGCGCGCCTTTAGGTGCCACGCAAACGCAACGGCGCAGGCCATGTGAGCCCGTCCGCCAAAGGCAACCCACGACGACTGTTTACCTCCAGCGCTGCGCGTGCGCTGCAGTGCCGTGCAGCTATAGCCACTGCCCTGCCCACTGATGGCCAACAGCTGCGCTACCTGCCATAGTGTTTACTCCAAGCCAAGTTTACCGGAGGACAAAGCAAACAAACCTTTCCATGGTCAGAAGGTCAACTAGATCCGCTCAGAGTAGTAAAAACTCAATCACCAGGTTATCAAACGATGAAGCGACCGCGGAATCTGGTTGCAATTTGCGGCGACCGACAACGCAATTTCGTGCAAATGCAAGTGTTGGTGGTACGTTCGATCGAGGGCCGTCGGTGTGTGAGTGTGACCAGCTGACCATGTGTGTCTCACACCGACGCCGGTGCACGGAGGCTATTGATTAACCGAGTTAGTACCAGCGTAAACACGAGTCATCTTGCCTATGACTATGAGCGCAAACTGTGATGTGATCCCCCCCACTCGCGGTGAGTTAAGGGGCACAGAAACAGCAACTTGTACAAAAAGACGGTAGGTATGGGTGTGGCAAGGGAGCGGTGTAGAACCGGACACAGCTGCGCAAAAGAGATGGTAGGTGTAGGCCGGCTGGAAGGCATTTGGTATAACTGCTAGCTAGCTAGCTAGAGTGTCCTCGCTTTGGTATCTGATTCCGTTTGTAAGATCAAGTACACTTATTCAAGTAAGCAGAACAATCTGCTGGTCACAAACACCACACATGCATGGCTTGATCGTCCATAGCGGACGCGCGCCTAGACTAGGCTCGCACTGCAGCTACAGTGCGCTCCACACGATTGACTGCCTAATTAAGGTCGCCCTCGTCTGAGTGAAAAGCACACAACCACCACATTCCTGGTCGTGATTAACAAAAGGCCACCATTTTACGTTTTATTATTAGCTTGTTTCACCGGACGCAACGGTAATCCCGGACACGAGGACAGCATAATTCCTTTCTTTCTTTTTGCTGGTCACCACCGTTGCCGAGGCTGCTAGCACTTCCGCTTCACCTTAACGAAAGCCAGAGGCCGTGGACTCGTCGCGAATGGTGGGCGGCCCCGCTAAAACAATTCGTGGTTGCTTGTTGGTATTCCATAGTTCGGCGAGATCTTCTCCCGCAACTTGGTGCGTACGTACGTGCGCCGTTGACAATCGTCTTTTTAGTGCAACGCTAGGCAGGCAGGCACGTATTCTCAGGTGACGATCACTGTGTAGGGACACGTACACTGATAACGTTTGCCATGGCCACTTTTACACACAGGCGGTGTGGTGTGCTGGATGCTGGCCTGCTGTCTTGGCGTGGAAACCAGGCTGATCTCCGCCGAGACAACTGCGCGCCTTGCATTGTTGCATGCTGGACCAGTCGTTGGTCCTGCACGCTATTTCTGCACAGTGGAGCGTTACGCGAGGTTTCACCGTGCATGGAATGGATCTGGCCGGGGCGGAACGTGGGTCAGGGCGAGTAATGCTACACCTACGTAATCCTAGCTAGGTAATTAACATAATGTGCAATGTGTGGGTTGTTGATTGGAGATTGGGGGAGGAAGGAGCCCACCCCATGAAAATCGGGGACGGAGAGAGAGACAGTTAGTTAAGCAATTTATGTTAACTCTTTCGTAGGTTCCCGTAGATGTAACATTTTCGGGGTCAGGGCAGCACAGTGTGCAGAGTTCTCGACATGTCTCGCTGTTTTATTTATTTTACTATTGCAGGTTTTTTTTGACAAATTTTACTATTGCAAGTATCATGCCCACATTTCGACAGGCTGGAGGAGGGCGACATGTCTCGCCGTGTTATTTTCTTACCATTACGCGCGCATCCCCCCTCATCGCCGCTTTCAGGCGTGCACACCCCCCCTCATCCGCGCTGGGCCGACCCGTCATCCTTTTTCATCTTCTGTTTTAACGCGCAAAAAATTGCGCACGAGTTGTGATTCGAACCAGCGATTTCTTTTACTAACCACCCAACCAACTTACCTGATCCAATTAGTTACATCTTTTCCATTCTTTCTTCTTTCTTCTTTCTTATTTTATTTTTTCTTTTTCTTTTTTTCTTTTTTTGGAATGGTTTTGTTCGTCTTTTCATTTTTCTTTTTACCTTCTTTTTTTCCTTTTTGTTTTGCTAATGATCAAACTGTTCTCAAATTCGTGATTTTTTTTTTCAAATTTGATGATTTTGTTTTCAAAAGCGATGCACTTTTTCCAAAACCAGTGAGCTTTTTATAAAATCAATGAATGTTTTTCAAAATTGATGAAAAATTTCATAATTCATGTTTCTTTATTTGTGTAACTTTTTTCCAATCTCATGAACTTTTTTAAACCCGGGAACATTATAATAAACCCATGGTCTTTTTTCTATTTCACGAACATATGCAAAATCGAAAAAATATATATATATAGATGATGTTCTTTTTCCTGAACCAGCAGTATAACACAGTGCAAAAAACAAAATGGGAGCAAGGCGAGTTGATCGAGTGAATGAATTTATTTATTTAGCGAGCGAGCGAACAAAGCGAAACGGGACCGAGGCGAGTTGATGCTTAATGGGCCGCGGTCCGCTGCGTTTTCGTGAGCGCCCGAAGCCACCAGTTAGGAGGTCCCTCTCTCGCCCTCCTCTTGCATGATCTAGGCGATAGCAGTCCAGCTTGAGCTACATGCGTGTCTATTGAGAACAACTAATCTACTCCTTGGGAGCCCTGCAAGGGTCACTTTCGGTGGGCTGGTAGCGCGTCACTGGCGTGCTATCAGGCGTCGTCATATATCGCGTGCTGGGTGCTCCCACTCAATTTTTTCGCACATGTTTTTGGCTTTTAGATGTTTTTTTTAGGGATGGGGGATCGACTTTCATTTTTCCTTAAGCTACGGACAAAAAAAGATTGAAAAAAATTTGGGTGAAAAAAAAGTGTTTTTCTTTCATGAGAGGCAGAAATTTACTTCTCATGGAGGCACGGATTTGCTTCCGCACGAGGCACGGAAAAGAAAAAAAACATGTTTTATTTTATTCAGTGAGAGGCACTGACTCACGGATTTGCTTCCGCGAGAGGCACAGACATGCCTCTCGGAAAGAGGGAAAAAACACATTTTCTTTTTCTTCCGCGAGAGGCACGGATTTGCTTGTGGCAAGAGGCACAACCATGCCTCTTGGAAAAGGAAAAAAACTTGTTTAATTTTTTCCCGTGAGGGACACAGGTTTACTTCTCGTAGAGGCACAAATTTGCTTCCTCGAAAAGCACGGTCATGCCTCTCGGGTTTTCTCGTCCATTTTTTTTGTTAAAAAAATTTCTCAAAACTTATAACCATGGGGTCTAGTTTTGAAGATCTTGACGTGAGGAATCCAGCGGTGAAAACGGTTTGAGATTTGGACGCATGATTTAAGAGATAAAACATTTTGAATGAATGAACCTACGAAAAAAGGAAAAACACCCAGTGCGCCAATTGTCACAACCTGAGAAGGTAGGAGAAACCTTTGCAAGGAGTACTTCTTAATTACTGATTTTGGAGTACTCAAAAAGTAATAATAGTGATTTTTGGATCTATTCCCTTAAAAGCTCTATAAAAATTGTAGCTAAGCAGGCCAATAGCGCAAGTTCTATTCTGCGCCTTAAGCACCGGGTACAGCTGTACAAATAACCTTCCTGTACCTCAGAGATTTCTTCCCTCTCGTTAGGGTTTGCTCCTCCCGGAGGCGATTCAGCTACCGTCGAGATTTTTCCTTCCCTGACTGTCGTTCCTCCAATGGCTTGATTCGGAGCGACCAAGGGACGATCCTTAGATCGCTGCCTGCTCTTGGTTGGGCGCTGAAGGTGACATCCTAGGGTTCTACCAACAAAGCCCGATCTGTTCACATCGGGTGAGTGATAGTACTGTTGGGGAACGTTGCAGAAAATTAAAATTTTTCCTACGGTTTCACCAAGATCCATCTATGAGTTCATCTAAGCAACGAGTCATGGGAGAGAGATTGCATCTACATACCACTTTGTAGATCGCGTACGGAAGCGTTCGAGGGAACGGTGATGATGGAGTCGTACTCGTCGTGATTCAGATCACCGATGACCAAGTGCTGAACGGACAACACCTCCGCGTTCAACACACGTACGGTACGGACGACGTCTCCTCCTTCTTGATCCAGCAAGGGGGAAGGAGAGGTTGAGGAAGAAGGCTCCAGCAGCAGCACGACGGCGTGATGATGGTGGAGAGGCAGTACTCCGACAGGGCTTCGCCAAGCGCTCAACGGAGGAGGAGAGGTGTTGGGGAGGGGAGGGGCTGCGCCTTGGATCAGGTGTTCAGCCCTCCCCTCGCCCCTCTATTTATAGGGGAAGGGGGAAGGGGGCCGGCCCCCTCTAGATGAGATCTAGAGGGGGGGCGGCGGCCAGGGAGGGGGGCTTGCCCCCCAAGCAAGGGGGGTGCGCCCCCACTAGGGTTCCCCCCCCCAACCCTAGGCGCATGGGCCCAAGGGGGGGGCGCCCAGCCCTCCAGGGGCTGGTGCCCTGCCCCACGCGGCCCATGTGGCCCACCAAGAGGGGTGGCCCCTCCCGGTGGACCCCCGGAACCCTTCCGGTGGCCCCGGTACAATACCGATATGCCCCGAAACTTTCCGGTGTCCGTATGACAACTTCCCATATATAAATCTTCACCTCCGGACCCTTCCGGAACTCCTCGTGACGTCCGGGATCTCATCCGGGACTCCGAACAACATTCGGTAATCACATACAAGTCTTCCTTATAACCCTAGCGTCACCGAACCTTAAGTGTGTAGACCCTACGGGTTCGGGAGACATGCAGACATGACCGAGACGGCTCTCCGGTCAATAACCAACAGCGGGATCTGGATACCCATGTTGGCTCCCACATGCTCCTCGATGATCTCATCGGATGAACCACGATGTCGAGGATTCAAACAACCCCGTATACTATTCCCTTTGTCAGACGGTATGTTACTTGCCCGAGACTCGATCGTCGGTATCCCAATACCTCGTTCAATCTCGTTACCGGCAAGTCACTTTACTTGTACCGTAATGCATGATCCCGTGACCAGACACTTGGTCACTTTGAGCTCATTATGATGATGCACTACCGAGTGGGCCCAGTGATACCTCTCCGTAATCCGGAGTGACAAATCCCAGTCTCGATCCGTGTCAACCCAACAGACACTTTCGGAGATACCTGTAGTGCACCTTTATAGTCACCCAGTTACGTTGTGACGTTTGGTACACCCAAAGCACTCCTACGGTATCCGGGAGTTACACGATCTCATGGTCTAAGGAAGAGATACTTGACATTGGAAAAGCTCTAGCAAAACGAACTACACGATCTTGTGCTATGCTTAGGATTGGGTCTTGTCCATCACGTCATTCTCCTAATGACGTGATCCCGTTGTCAATGACATCTAATGTCCATAGTCAGGAAACCATGACTATCTGTTGACCAACGAGCTAGTCAACTAGAGGCTTACTAGGGACGTATTGTGGTCTATGTATTCACACGTGTATTACGATTTCCGGATAATACAATTATAGCATGAATAAAAGACAATTATCATGAACAAGGAAATATAATAATAATCCTTTTATTATTGCCTCTAGGGCATATTTCCAACAGTCTCCCACTTGCACTAGAGTCAATAATCTAGTTACATTGTGATGAATCGAACACCCATAGAGTTCTGGTGTTGATCATGTTTTGCTCGCGAGAGAGGTTTAGTCAACGGATCTGCGACATTCAGATCCGTATGTACTTTGCAAATATCTATGTCTCCATCTTGAACATTTTCACGGATGGAGTTGAAGCGACGCTTGATGTGCCTGGTCTTCTTGTGAAACCTGGGCTCCTTGGCAAGGGCAATAGCTCCAGTGTTGTCACAGAAGAGTTTGATCGGCCCCGACGCATTGGGTATGACTCCTAGGTCGGTGATGAACTCCTTCACCCAAATTGCTTCATGCGCTGCCTCCGAGGCTGCCATGTACTCCGCTTCACATGTAGATCCCGCCACGACGCTCTGCTTGCAGCTGCACCAGCTTACTGCTCCACCATTCAACATATACACGTATCCGGTTTGTGACTTAGAGTCATCCAGATCTGTGTCGAAGCTAGCGTCGACGTAACCCTTTACGACGAGCTCTTCGTCACCTCCATAAACGAGAAACATGTCCTTTGTCCTTTTCAGGTACTTCAGGATATTCTTGACCGCTGTCCAGTGTTCCTTGCCGGGATTACTTTGGTACCTTCCTACCAAACTTACGGCAAGGTTTACATCAGGTCTGGTACACAGCATGGCATACATAATAGATCCTATGGCTGAGGCATAGGGGATGACGCTCATCTCTTCTTTATCTTTTGCCGTGGTCGGGCATTGAGCCGAGCTCAATCTCACACCTTGCAGTACAGGCAAGAACCCTTTCTTGGACTGATCCATTTTGAACTTCTTCAAAATCTTATCAAGGTATGTGCTTTGTGAAAGACCTATGAGGCGTCTCGATCTATCCCTATAGATCTTGATGCCTAATATGTAAGCAGCTTCTCCAAGGTCCTTCATTGAAAAACACTTATTCAAGTAGGCCTTAATGCTGTCCAAGAATTCTATATCATTTCCCATCAAAAGTATGTCATCTACATATAATATGAGAAATGCTACAGAGCTCCCACTCACTTTCTTGTAAACGCAGGCTTCTCCATAAGTCTGCATAAACCCAAACGCTTTGATCATCTCATCAAAGCGAATGTTCCAACTCCGAGATGCTTGCACCAGCCCATAAATGGATCGCTGGAGCTTGCACACTTTGTTAGCATTCTTAGGATCGACAAAACCCTCCGGCTGCATCATATACAGTTCTTCCTTAAGATGCCCGTTAAGGAATGCCGTTTTGACGTCCATCTGCCATATCTCATAATCATAGTATGCGGCAATTGCTAACATGATTCGGACGGACTTAAGCTTCGCTACGGGAGAGAAAGTCTCATCGTAGTCAATCCCTTGAACTTGCCGATAACCCTTAGCGACAAGTCGAGCTTTATAGATGGTGACATTACCATCCGCGTCCGTCTTCTTCTTAAAGATCCATTTGTTTTCTATCGCTCGCCGATCATCGGGCAAGTCAGTCAAAGTCCATACTTTGTTTTCATACATGGATTCTATCTCGGATTTCATGGCTTCTAGCCATTTGTTGGAATCTGGGCCCGCCATCGCTTCTTCATAGTTCGAAGGTTCACCGTTGTCTAACAACATGATTTCCAGGACAGGGTTGCCATACCACTCTGGTGTGGAACGTGTCCTTGTGGACCTACGAAGTTCAGTAGCAACTTGATCAGAAGTACCTTGATCATCATCATTAATTTCCTCTCCAGTCGGTGTAGGCACCACAGGAACGTTTTCCTGAGCTGCACTACTTTCCGGTTCAAGAGGTAGTACTTCATCGAGTTCTACTTTCCTCCCACTTACTCCTTTCGAGAGAAACTCTTTTTCCAGAAAGGATCCGTTCTTGGCAACAAAGATCTTGCCCTCGGATCTTAAGTAGAAGGTATACCCAATGGTTTCCTTAGGGTATCCTATGAAGACGCATTTTTCCGACTTGGGTTCGAGCTTTTCAGGTTGAAGTTTCTTGACATAAGCATCGCATCCCCAAACTTTTAGAAACGACAGCTTAGGTTTCTTCCCAAACCATAATTCATACGGTGTCGTCTCAACGGATTTAGACGGTGCCCTATTTAAAGTGAATGTAGCTGTCTCTAGAGCGTATCCCCAAAATGATAGCGGTAAATCGGTAAGAGACATCATAGATCGCACCATATCCAATAGAGTGCGATTACGACGTTCGGACACACCGTTACGCTGAGGTGTTCCAGGCGGCGTGAGTTGTGAAACGATTCCACATTTTCTTAAGTGTGTACCAAATTCGTGACTTAAATATTCTCCTCCACGATCCGATCGTAAGAACTTTATCTTTCGGTCACGTTGATTCTCTACTTCATTCTGAAATTCCTTGAACTTTTCAAAGGTCTCAGACTTGTGTTTCATCAAGTAGACATACCCATATCTACTCAAGTCATCAGTGAGAGTGAGAACATAACGATATCCTCCGCGAGCCTCAACGCTCATTGGACCGCACACATCGGTATGTATGATTTCCAATAAGTTGGTTGCTCGCTCCATTGTTCCGGAGAACGGGGTCTTGGTCATTTTGCCCATGAGGCATGGTTCGCATGTGTCAAATGATTCATAATCTAGAGACTCTAAAAGTCCATCAGCATGGAGCTTCTTCATGCGCTTGACACCAATGTGACCAAGGCGGCAGTGCCACAAGTATGTGGGACTATCGTTATCAACTTTACATCTTTTGGTATTCACACTATGAATATGTGTAACATTACGTTCGAGATTCATTAAGAATAAACCATTGACCATCGGGGCATGACCATAAAACATATCTCTCATATAAATAGAACAACCATTATTCTCGGATTTAAATGAGTAGCCATCTCGTATCAAACGAGATCCAGATACAATGTTCATGCTCAAACTTGGCACTAAATAACAATTATTGAGGTTTAAAACTAATCCCGTAGGTAAATGTAGAGGTAGCGTGCCGACGGCGATCACATCGACCTTGGAACCATTCCCGACGCGCATCGTCACCTCGTCCTTCGCCAGTCTCCGCTTATTCCGCAGCTCCTGCTGTGAGTTACAAATGTGAGCAACGGCACCGGTATCAAATACCCAGGAGTTACTACGAGTACTGGTAAGGTACACATCAATTACATGTATATCAAATATACCTTTAGTGTTGCCGGCCTTCTTGTCCGCTAAGTATTTGGGGCAGTTCCGCTTCCAGTGACCCTTCCCCTTGCAATAAAAGCACTCAGTCTCAGGCTTGGGTCCATTCTTTGACTTCTTCCCGGCAACTGGCTTACCGGGCGCGGCAACATCTTTGCCGTCCTTCTTGAAGTTCTTCTTACCCTTGCCCTTCTTGAACTTAGTGGTCTTATTGACCATCAACACTTGATGTTCTTTCTTGATTTCAACCTCTGCTGACTTCAGCATTGAGAATACTTCAGGAATGGTCTTCACCATCCCCTGCATATTGTAGTTCAACACAAAGCTCTTGTAGCTCGGTGGGAGCGACTGAAGGATTCTGTCAATGACCGCCTCTTCCGGGAGGTTGATCTCCAACTGGGACAGGCGGTTGTGCAACCCAGACATTTTGAGTATGTGCTCACTGACAGAACTGTTTTCCTCCATCTTACAACTATAGAACTTGTCGGAGACTTCATATCTCTCGACCCGGGCATGAGCTTGGAAAACCATTTTCAGCTCCTCGAACATCTCATATGCTCCGTGCTTCTCAAAACGCTTTTGGAGCCCCGGTTCTAAGCTGTAAAGCATGCCGCACTGAACGAGGGAGTAATCATCAGCACGTGATTGCCAAGTGTTCATAACGTCTTGGTTCTCTGGGATGGGTGCTTCACCTAGCGGTGCATCTAGGACATAATCTTTCTTGGCTGCTATGAGGATGATCCTCAGGTTCCGGACCCAGTCCGAATAGTTGCTGCCATCATCTTTCAGCTTGGTTTTCTCTAGGAACGCGTTGAAGTTCATGTTGACATGAGCGTTGGCCATTTGATCTACAAGACATATTTTGCAAAAGTTTTAGACTAAGTTCATGATAATTAAGTTCATCTAATCAAATTATTTAATGAACTCCCACTCAGATTAGACATCCCTCTAGTCATCTAAGTGTTACACGATCCGAGTCGACTAGGCCGTGTCCGATCATCACGTGAGACGGACTAGTCATCATCGGTGAACATCTCCATGTTGATCGTATCTTCCATACGACTCATGTTCGACCTTTCGGTCTCTGTGTTCCGAGGCCATGTCTGTACATGCTAGGCTCGTCAAGTTAACCCTAAGTGTTCTGCATGTGTAAATCTGTCTTACACCCGTTGTATGTGAACGTAAGGATCTATCACACCCGATCATCACGTGGTGCTTCGAAACGACGAACTTTAGCAACGGTGCACAGTTAGGGGGAACACTTTCTTGAAATTATTATAAGGGATCATCTTATTTACTACCGCCGTTCTAAGTAAACAAGATGCATAAAACATAATAAACATCACATGCAATTATATAGTAGTGACATGATATGGCCAATATCATATAGCTCCTTCGATCTCCATCTTCGGGGCTCCATGATCATCTTCGTCACCGGCATGACACCATGATCTCCATCATCATGATCTCCATCATTGTGTCTTCATGAAGTTGTCACGCCAACGACTACTTCTACTTCTATGGCTAACGCGTTTAGCAATAAAGTAAAGTAATTTACATGGCGTTCTTCAATGACACGCAGGTCATACAAAAAATAAAGACAACTCCTATGGCTCCTGCCGGTTGTCATACTCATCGACATGCAAGTCGTGATTCCTATTACAAGAACATGATCTCATACATCACAATATATCATTCATCATTCATCACAACTTCTGGCCATATCACATCACATGACAATTGCTGCAAAAACAAGTTAGACGTCCTCTAATTGTTGTTGCATCTTTTACGTGGCTGCAATTGGGTTCTAGCAAGAACGTTTTCTTACCTACGAATAACCACAACGTGATTTTGTCAACTTCTATTTACCCTTCATAAGGACCCTTTTCATCTAATCCGCTCCAACTAAAGTAGGAGAGACAGACACCCGCTAGCCACCTTATGCAACTAGTGCATGTCAGTCGGTGGAACCTGTCTCACGTAAGCGTACGTGTAAGGTCGGTCCGGGCCGCTTCATCCCACAATACCGCTGAAGCAAGAAAAGACTAGTAGCGGCAAGCAAGTTGACAAGATCTACGCCCACAACAAAATTGTGTTCTACTCGTGCAATAGAGAACTACGCATAGACCTAGCTCATGATGCCACTGTTGGGGAACGTTGCAGAAAATTAAAATTTTCCTACGGTTTCACCAAGATCCATCTATGAGTTCATCTAAGCAACGAGTCATGGGAGAGAGATTGCATCTACATACCACTTGTAGATCGCGTGCGGAAGCGTTCAAGGGAACGGTGATGATGGAGTCGTACTCGCCGTGATTCAAATCACCGATGACCAAGTGCTGAACGGACAGCACCTCCGCGTTCAACACACGTACGGATACGGACGACGTCTCCTCCTTCTTGATCCAGCAAGGGGGAAGGAGAGGTTGAGGAAGAAGGCTCCAGCAGCAGCACGATGGCGTGATGATGGTGGAGAGGCAGTACTCCGACAGGGCTTCGCCAAGCGCTCAACGGAGGAGGAGAGGTGTTGGGGAGGGGAGGGGCTGCGCCTTGGATCAGGTGTTCAGCCCTCCCCTCGCCCCTCTATTTATAGGGGAAGGGGGAAGGGGGCCGGCCCCCTCTAGATGAGATCTAGAGGGGGGGGGCGGCCAGGGAGGGGGTTTGCCCCCCAAGCAAGGGGGTGCGCCCCCACTAGGGTTCCCCCCCCCAACCCTAGGCGCATGGGCCCAGGAGGGGCGCCCAGCCCTCTAGAGGTTGTTGCCCTGCCCCACGCGGCCCATGTGGCCCACCAAGAGGGGTGGCCCCTCCCGGTGGACCCCCGGAACCCTTCCGGTGGCCCCGGTACAATACCGATATGCCCCGAAACTTTCCGGTGTCCGTATGACAACTTCCCATATATAAATCTTCACCTCCGGACCCTTCCGGAACTCCTCGTGACGTCCGGGATCTCATCCGAGACTCCGAACAACATTCGGTAATCACATACAAGTCTTCCTTATAACCCTAGCGTCACTGAACCTTAAGTGTGTAGACCCTACGGGTTCGGGAGACATGCAGACATGACCGAGACGGCTCTCCGGTCAATAACCAACAGCGGGATCTGGATACCCATGTTGGCTCCCACATGCTCCTCGATGATCTCATCGGATGAACCACGATGTCGAGGATTCAAACAACCCTGTATACTATTCCCTTTGTCAGACGGTATGTTACTTGCCCGAGACTCGATCGTCGGTATCCCAATACCTCGTTCAGTCTCGTTACCGGCAAGTCACTTTACTCGTACCGTAATGCATGATCCCGTGACCAGACACTTGGTCACTTTGAGCTCATTATGATGATGCACTACCGAGTGGGCCCAGTGATACCTCTCCGTCATCCGGAGTGACAAATCCCAGTCTCGATCCGTGTCAACCCAACAGACACTTTCGGAGATACCTGTAGTGCACCTTTATAGTCACCCAGTTACGTTGTGACGTTTGGTACACCCAAAGCACTCCTACGGTATCCGGGAGTTACACGATCTCATGGTCTAAGGAAGAGATACTTGACATTGGAAAAGCTCTAGCAAAACGAACTACACGATCTTGTGCTATGCTTAGGATTGGGTCTTGTCCATCACGTCATTCTCCTAATGACGTGATCCCGTTGTCAATGACATCTAATGTCCATAGTCAGGAAACCATGACTATCTGTTGACCAACGAGCTAGTCAACTAGAGGCTTACTAGGGACGTATTGTGGTCTATGTATTCACACATGTATTACGATTTCCGGATAATACAATTATAGCATGAATAAAAGACAATTATCATGAACAAGGAAATATAATAATAATCCATTTATTATTGCCTCTAGGGCATATTTCCAACAAGTACATGGGTTCTTCGAGTACCTCCGGATCAGCGGCTACAGATGATGTGGCGCGGATGATGGCAGAACTGGGATTGCGGGAAGAAGACCTGGATGATGTTGTGTTCGAAGAGGTGGCGACATCGCCAGAGGCGCGAGATGGATTGTGCTGGTAAGGGTGAACACGGAGAAGACCTATAGTCAGACCTGGTTCTACAGGAATATGAGGTCAGCTTGGGACGTCGCACAACAAGTTAAGTTCAGGCCCTTGGAAAGCAACTTGTATACTGTCCAATTTTCATGTCTGGGAGATTAGGAGAGGGTAATGCAATATGGACCGTGGAACTTTAGAGGGGATGCGGTGATCATGAAGCCGTATGATGGCATTACCAAACCCTCTCTGATCGAGCTTGACACTATTGATATCTGGATTCAGATCCACGATGTGCCTGATCTCTATGCACACCTTGTTGAACCTCTTGCTGCCAAGGTAGGAGAGGTGCTTTTTGCGGAATCACATTCTCGGGATTTTGTTGCGAACTTCTACCTTGTTTGGGTGAGGAAAAATGTCAAAAACCCGCTGAAAACGCCGCCTCTATGATCCGTGATAACAAGAGGCAGATTTAAAGATCAAGTATGAGAGGCTCCGGGATTGGTGTGCAGTCCGCGGCATGCTAGGTCATTTGTTCAAAGAGCATGGGTCTGGTATCCATCCCCCTTCAGCTTTGGTTTTTAAGGATCTCAGAGCTTCATGGTATATGCGTGCTGGCAAAGGTCCAGGAGAGGGCCGTGGGCGCCGGGGTGGCCGGTGAGGGGGCCGGTCGAACGGAGGCAGAGGAGGCAACCAGCAAACGCAGAATAATCACCCTGAAAATGGCGTCTTGGGGGAGCATGAGATGACTCATTCAGATTTGGGAGATGTTGAAATGACGGACCCAACCAGGAAACGTACAGAAAGGTCAGAAGCAACCCCGAGAGCGACGAACACAAGGAGTTAGGATGCAGCATCCATGGTCCCTACGGCTGATGGTAATCAGCTAGCTATTGTGGCTGTTAACAACAGTCTATCGAGTCCTGATAACCCACAAGTATAGGGGATCACAACAGTTTTCGAGGGTAGAGTATTCAACTCAAATCTATAGATTCGACACAAGGGGAGCCAAAGAATATTTGTAGGTATTAGTAGCTGAGTTGTCAACTCAACCACACCTGGAGATTAATTAGCTGCAGCAAAGTGATTAGTAGCACAATAGTATGATAGTTTTGATGATAGCAACAGTAGTAACGGTAACAGTAACAGTGATAGCAGCGATATTGTAGCAGTAACGATAGCAGTAGCAACAGTAGTAACTTAGCAAGAACAATATAAGATAAATTCGTAGGCATTGGATCGGTGACTCGTTGGATGATATTCATCATGAGACAATTATAACCTAGGGTGATACGGCACTAGCTCTAGTTCATAAATATAATGTATTCCATAAATAGTCATACGTGCTTATGGAAAGAACTTGCATGACATCTTTTGTCCTACCCTCCTGTGGCAGCGGGGTCCTATTGGAAACTAAGGGATATTAAGGCCTCCTTTTAATAGAGAACCGGAACAAAGCATTAACACACGGTGAATACATGAACTCCTCAAACTACGGTCATCACCGGGAGTGCTCCCGACTATTGTCACTCCGGGGTTGCCGGATCATAACATGTAGTAGGTGACTACAACTTGCAAGATCAGATCTAGAACATGGATATAATGATGATAACATAAATGGTTCAGATCTGAAATCATGGCACCCGGGCCCAAAGTGACAAGCATTAAGCATGGCAAAGTCATAGCAACATCAATTTTAGAACATAGTGGATACTAGGGATCGGACCCTAACAAAACTAACTCGATTACATGATGAATCTCATCCAACTCCTCACCGACCAGTGAGCCTACGAAGGAATTACTCTCCCGGTGGGGAGCATCATGGAATTGGCGATGGAGATGTGTTGGTGATGATGAAGATCGAAGATCCCCCTCTCTAGAGCCCCAAACGGACTCCAGATCTGCCCTCCCGAGGAAGAACAGGGCTTGCGGCGCCTTCGTCTCATGAAACGTGATAGTTCTTTCTCCCTGATTTTTTCTGGAAATATGGGATTTTATAGCGTTGGTTTGGAGGCAGCGGGGCCACCATGTGGGCAGCACCCACCTGGGTGCGCCTGGGGGGCTAGCATGCCCTGGTGGGTTGTGCCCACCCAGGTGCCCCCTTCAGGTCCATCCTAGCTCCAGAAATTCTCTTTTATTGTATAAAAAATCCTCGCAAAGTTTTGTTCCATTCCGAGAACTTTAATTTCTGCACAAAAACAACACCATGGTAGTTCTGCTGAAAACAACGTCAGTCCGAGGTTAGTTTCATTCAAATCATGCAAATTAGAGTCCAAAACAAGAGGAAAAGCGTTAGGAAAAGTAGATACGTTGGGGACGTATCAACTCCCCCAAGCTTAAACCTTTGCTTGTCCTCAAGCCATTCAGTTGATAAACTAAAAGTGAAAAAGAAAAACTTTTACGAACTCTTTTGCTCTTGTTTCATAAATAAGCTTAAACAGCACCCAGGTTTTCAGCAAAGATTATAACTAACCATGTCGACAATAACTCTTGAAGATTATATTAACTCATATCAATGACATAAACAACTAGAGAGCAATAATAAGATATCTCAAATAGCAACATCTTATCAAAACAACCATGATATAATATGACGATAGTGGTATCTCGCTAGCCCTTTCTAAGACCGCAAAACATAAATGCAAAGCACCCCCAAAGTTCAAGCAGCGACTAAACATTGTAATTCATGGTAGAAAAGATCCAGTCATGATGCATCCAACATTATCTATACACAATGCATCAACATGACAACAGTGCTCTCAGGTTCTAGCGCTTATTTGAGAAGGTGACACAACATAAAAGTAAATAGATAGTCCCTTCGCAGAGGGAACAATGATTTGCAGAGGTACCAGAGCTCATGTTTTAAAACAGAGGTAAATGATATTTTGAGACATGCACCCTTCTTATTCACTTCACGACCATTAGTTATCAATATCTTCCATGCTAAGCACGCTACTGGCGGTTCCCAAGCGGAAATGTAAAGGTTATGACTCCATTGGGTGTTTTTGTTTGATTATTTGTAAGCCCTTCTATTTTTGCAGTTTGGGACTGGGCATACCTATGACCGCCCTTTTCTCGTGCAATGGCGAGTGAATAAACACTCGACCTGAGAATAACCCGCTTAGCATGGAAGATACCGACCACCTCCTGTCGTTCCATGAACTAGCCATGCACACAAAAAGGATATTTATTTGAAGTTTTTAGAGGTGGCACATGCAAATTTACTTAGGACGGCAGGGTAATACCGCATATAGGTAGGTATGGTGGACTCATCTGGAATAACTTGGGTTTCAGATTTTTGATGTACAAGCAGAGTTCCCACTTAGTACAGGTGAAGGCTAGCAATTAGGTTGAGAAGCGACCAACTAGGGAGCAACAACGGTCATGAACATGCATTATGCATAAGTAACATTGGACACTAGCATGAGTAGGATATGAACACCATAAACATAAATATCACAGAGGCTATGTTGGTTTTGATTCATCACAATCATTTTAACACAATGTTGATATCCAAGATGAGTCATTGTTAACTCCTAGCTACTTATGCATGGCATGAGACACTATAATCTCTAATTGTCATTGCAAACATGTTTAATCATAATAGGCTGAAGCATGGATACTAGGTTAAACATATTTACAAAAACAGAACCAGTAGAGTTCATACCCATTTCTCTCTGCCACGGCCAGTTCATCTAATATCGTCATTATTGCCTTTCACTTGCATGGCCGAACGATTTGAAATAATAATAGTGCAAGAGTGCCGTGCACTAAGCTGGAATCTGCAAACATTTTATTCAAGAGGAGAAGACAAGGCAATATGGGCTCTTTGTTAGATAAATAATAATGCAAATGAGAGCCACTCAACATTTTCATCGTGGTCTTCTCCTCGGTATGACTCGATAAAATAAAGAAATAAGTTCAGAGAAACACACTGAAAGTTTTTTGGAGTTTTTGGTTTTTCGAAAGCAAGCAAACAAAAAGGGAAGAGCAAAAGGAGAAAAACTAATTACACGGGAAAGCTCGCAACAAGTAAAAGAAGAACAATGAAATCTTTTTGGGTTTTCTTTTTAGTACTACATCAAATTAAACTAGGAAGAAAAATAAAAAAGAAGCAAGAAACATATTTTTGGATTTTCTCAAAGTTTTTTCTTCAAACACACAAGAAGAAGGCAAGACAATAATAATAACTGAACATGGATGATATAAAAAAGTGTGAACACCGACAACTGGAATGAAATGTGTAAACATGAATGTAATGTCAGTGGGGATACGTACTCCCCCAGGCTTAGGCTTTTGTCCTAGCTTGGTAATCAGTCAGTAGGCTGGATGGTAGTTGGCGTAGTAGCTCACGGAGGCCCTTGGCACCAATGCCTCAGCCCACCGTGCTGTCTCCACTGTTGCGTTGTGAGCTCGAGCCTCGCTCTCCAGAACATAATATCTTCCCTTGTTGTGATAATCAAAAAGAGCGGGCGCAGGCAAATACGTATGCACAACAGAGGTTTGGTTAAACAACAAATTATAAGTGAAGTCATGAATTTTTCCTTTGAGGATCTTATGGCCTTTTAAAGCCTCAAAATCTAAATACTATGTGGGTAGGATAGGCTCAAAGGGCAAAGGTGAAACACCCAGCTCTCGTGCTAAACGTGTGGCATAAATTCCGCCATAAAAATAGCCACTGCTAGAGTTGTGCTACAGTCTGCGTGCAACAATCGCTGCAAGGTTATAAACCTTTTCACCGAGAGAGCGACACGTATGAGGCTCAAGTCTGGAGCACAAAGTGTACTACAGTCTTGCTTGCCTACTATGCATTTTCCATTGAATAATGTGAAGTATTGAATTGCAGGAAAATGTATGCTCTTTATTCTACCTTGGGCCACTCCCCTAGTTTCACCAAAGCAAAGACTAGTTAAGAAAGACTCAAACTCAGACCTAGGTGGCTCATCAAGTAAACCCCAGAATGGGATTTTGCAGAGGTGAGCAAACCTTTCTAGAGAAAAGGTAAATGGATTATCATAAAGTTTAAAAGACACCCTAGATTCACGAGGAAAGAATTTAAATTCTTCGACAAATGACTCGGTGAGGAGGAGGCGTTGGTCGCACTTATCTGAAATGTAGGGATCGAGTTCAACATTGTGAACTAATTGCTCAAATTCTTCCTTAATACCCACTCTCACCATGTAATTGTTGCATGGCCATAAGCATGTTTTAGTGGTGGCACTTTGAATGGATTTTTTGCTTGGCTCAGCATAGGACAGGCGAACGGAGCTCAGCATTGGACCGGCGAACGGAGCTGCTACTAGAGGATGCCTCCGAGGATCTCCTCCTCGAAGAACTCCTTCCAAAGAAGTTCATAATGTTCGCGTACAATTTTCTGAAAAAATTTGGTCATAAAAAATTTATTAACAAAACTTCACAAGATTGATAGCAACTACTCATAGGGATGTATAGAGGCCATATCAAGCATTCAAACTACTTAGAACTCTAAGAATTCAACATGCAAGCTCATCTACAGCAACACGAAGAGTAGCTAATTATTCTAAATATAAACCACTAAAACAAAAACTAATTGGACACATGGAGGCATACCAAGCAACAAATCCCCAAAACAGTTTCGAAAATGGAGCTTCAAGCAAAGAGATCAAAATCTGCGGTCTCAGGAGCAAGAACACAAGAGGGAGTGTGTTGGTGATTTTTTTCTGGGTGAATGGAGTGGTGTGGGAGGAAGAAGTAAGTGAGGGGGCCCACCTGGTGGGCAGCACCCACCAGGGTGCCCCTAGGGGTGCTAACGCACCCAGCTGGGTTGTGCCCACCTGGTGCACCTCCCTCAGGTGCTATTTGCACCCAGAAATTCATAAATATTCAGAAAAAAATCGTGTCAGGTTTTCAGACCATTCTAAGAACTTTTATTTTTGGGTTATTTTTTATTGCACGGAGAAAGCAGAAAACAGATAAAGCATGGCATTTTATTTTATTTAACTAATAAAAACAGAAAAACAATAGGTAGGGACAGAAGGTAGTGCTTATTAAATTCATCAACTTCATACCTCTAAAAAATGACCCATTAATAAGGTTGATCAAGTCTTATTAACAACCACTTTCGATTAACATGAAACCAAAGAACTTTCGTAAATCACTAAGTTACCTCAATAGGGATATGAATGTCCCCAACAATAAGCATTTCATATTTCTTTTTCATAGTAGGTAGAGGTAGTTGAAAACTTCCAATAGTGATTGTCAGAGATTTTTCAATAACATTAATACCATTCACTTGGAATTGTTTCTTCGAAAAGTGCACCATATGCTTATTACCATTGATATGAAAAGTGATCTTGCTTTTATTGCAATCAATAACAGCCTCTGCGGTATTCAAGAAGGGACTACCAAGGATAATTGACATGTTTTCATCCTCGGGCATCTCAAGTATAACAAAGTCAGTCAAAATAGTAACATTAGCAACAACAACGGGCACATCCTCACAAATACCGATAGGTATGGCAGTTGATTTATCAGCCATTTGCAAAGATATTTTAGTAGGTGTGAGTTTATTCAAATCAAGTCTTTTATATAAAGAGAAGGGCATAACACTAACACCAGCTCCCAAATCATATAAAGCAGTTTTAACATAATTTCTTTTAATGGAGCAAGGTATAGTTGGTATTCCCAGATCTCCAAGTTTTTCAGCTTCCGATATTTTTCTCTTATTAGTGATGATGTCTTTCATATACTTTGCATAAGGAGGCATTTTCAAGATATCAGTCAAGCGAGTACGCAAAAAGACTGGCCTGGTCATTTCAGCAAAGCGTTCAAATTCTTCATCATCTTTCTTTTTAGTTGACTTAGGTGGAAAGGCGTAGGCTTTTGAACCCATGGTTCTCTTTCCTTTCCATGCTTTCTAGCAACAAAGTCTCTTGTATAATATCTTTTATTCTTAGGTTGTGGGTTATCAAGATCAAGAGCTGGTTCTATCTCAACATCATTATCTGGTTCTTTATCATTAGGTTGAGTGTTTTCATGAACCTCATCATTATCATAAAGTGAGTGTTCATTACCAGATTGAGTTTCGGCATCAGAGATAGAAAATTCATTATCATTATCAGGAGGTTTTTCTATTTCAGGTTCACTAGAGGCAGGCAAAGTCTTATCATTTTTCTTCTTCTTTTTCTTTTTAGATAGAAGAACTAGGTGTAGTGGTGTTGTTCCTTTGCGAATCTTGTTCAATTCTCTTTGAGTGTCCCTTAGGATAAAGTGGTTCCTGAGTCATTTTACCTCCTCTAGTTGCTAATCTAACAACAAAGTCACTTATATTATTGTTCATTTCATCAAGTAACTCTCTTTGAGATTTAGCAACTTGTTCTAATTGAGTTTGAACCATAGAGGCATGTTTCCCTACACCTCTAACATCATTTGAGATTCTAAATAACAAGTCACTTAGGCGAGCAATCATATCAGAGTTGTATTTCAATTGTTTCATAACATTTTGCATTATCTTGCTTTCTAATGTAATTATCAAACTCATAAAGGCATTGACTAGGATGTTTATTACGCGGATCATCACGATCATTGAATTTCATTAAAGATTTTACCTCTACCACCTTGGGTGGTGGTGGTGCTTCAAGCCCATGTATTTCTTCGATAGGTGGTAAATTTTTAACATCCTCGGCCTTAATACCTTTTCCTTCATAGATTTCTTTGCCTCTTGCATATCTTCAAGACTGAGATATAAGATACCCCTCTTCTTTGGAGTGGGTTTAATAGGTGCTTCAAGAGGAGTCCAATCATCATAATTTTTCAATATGTTATTGAATAATTCTTCAGCTTGCTCAATAGTTCGTTCCCTGAAAACACAACCAGCACAAATATCTAGGAAGTCCCTAGAAGCATCGGTTAGTCCATTATAGAAGATATCAAGTATTTCATTTTTCTTAAGAGGATGATCAGGCAAAGCATTAAGCAATTGGAGAAGCCCCCCCCCCAGCTTGTGGGAGACTACTTCTTCAATTTTCACAGAGTTAAATATTTCCTGCAAGGCAACTTGTTTCTTATGAGCAGGGAAATATTTTTCAGAAAAGTAATAGATCATATCCTGGGGACTACGCACACAACCAGGAGCTAGAGTATTGTACCAAGCTTTAGCATCACCCTTTAATGAGAACAGAAATAACTTGAGAATATAGTAATAGCAAATCTTCTCATCATGAGAAAAAAGGGTAGCTATATCATTCAACTTAGTAAGATGTGCCACAACAGTTTCAATTTCATAACCATGGAAAGGATCAGATTCAACCAAAGTGATTAACTCTGGGTCGACAGAGAATTCATAATCTTTATCAGCAATAACAATAGGTGAAGTAGCAAACTCAGGATCACATTTCATTTTAGCATTCAGAGATCTTTCCTTATACTTTCATAATAATTTCTCTAGATCATCTCTATCCTTACAAGCAAGAATATCTCTAGTTGCCTCCTCACTCATAGTGTAACCTCCCGATACCTTTGGCAATTCATATCTAGGAGGACTAGTTCTAGGAGGTGTCTCAGTAGTTTCAGTTTCAAGTTCATCATCATATTCAACAATATCATGTTGTCTTACTCTAGAAATTTGTTCATCAAGAAATTCACCTAGTGGCACCTCATCAAGCAAGGTACTAGCATCATCATGAGTAGCATTCATTGCAGAAGTAGCATTATCAATAACTTGTGATATGTCAGAATTAATAGCATGTTGTGGTGTTGCAAGTTTACTTATAATAGAAGGTGAATCTAAAGCAGAACTAGATGGCAGTTCCTTACCTCCCCTCGTCTTCGAGGGAAAAATCTTAGTCTTAGCATCCTTCAGATTCTTCATAGTGATAATATGATAATAATCCCAAGTGACTCAAAAAATATAGATATGCTCCCTGACAATGGCGCTAGAAAAAGTTCTTGATAACCCACAAGTATAGGGGATTGCAACAGTTTTCGAGGGTGGAGTATTCAACCCAAATTTATAGATTCGACACAAGGGGAGCCAAAGAATATTTGAAGGTATTAGTAGCTGAGTTGTCAATTAAACCACACCTGGAGATTAATTATCTACAGCAAAGTGATTAGTAGCATAGTAGTATGATAGTTTTGATGATAGCAGCAGTAGTAACGGTAACAGTAACAATGATAGCAGTGATATTGTAGCAGTAACGATAGCAGTAGCAACGAACTTAGCAAGAACAATATGAGATAAATTCGTAGGCATTGGATCGGTGACTCGTTGGATGATATTCATCATGAGACAGTTATAACCTAGGGTGATACGACACTAGCTCCAGTTCATAAATATAATGTAGGCATGTATTACGTAAATAGTCATACGTGCTTATGGAAAGAACTTGCAACATCTTTTTTCCTACCCTCCCATGGCAGCGGGGTCCTATTGGAAACTAAGGGATATTAAGGCCTCCTTTTAATAGAGAACCGGAACAAAGCATTAACACACGGTGAATACATGAACTCCTCAAACCACGGTCATCACCTGGAGTGCTCTCGACTATTGTCACTCCGGGGTTGCCGGATCATAACACGTAGTAGGTGACTATAACTTGCAAGATTGGATCTAGAACATGGATATAATGATGATAACATAAATGGTTCAGATCTGAAATCATGGCACCCGGGCCAAAGTGACAAGCATTAAGCATGGCAAAGTCATAGCAACATCAATCTCAGAACATAGTGGATACTAGGGATCAGGCCCTAACAAAACTAACTCGATTACATGTTGAATCTTATCCAACTCCTCACCGACCAGTGATCCTACGAAGGAATTACTCACTCCCGGTGGGGAGCATCATGGAATTGGCAATAGAGATGTGTTGGTGATGACGAAGATCAAAGATCCTCCTCTCCGGAGCCCCAAATGGACTCCAGATCTGCCCTCTCGAGGAAGAGCAGGGCTTGGCAGCAGCTCCGTCTCGTGAAACGCGATAATTCTTTCTCCCTGTTTTTTTCTAGAAATATGGGATTTTATAGCGTTGGTTTGGAGGTCAGTGGGGCCATCAGGTGGGCAGCACCCACCTGGGCGCGCCTGGGGGGGCTGGCGCGCCCTGGTGGGTTGTGCCCATCCAGGTGCCCCCCTCAGGTCCATCCTAGCTCCAGAAATTCTCTTTTATTGTATAAAAAATCCTCGCAAAGTTTCGTTCCATTACGAGAACTTTTATTTCTGCACAAAAACAACACCATGGTAGTTCTGCTGAAAACAGTGTCAGTCCGGGGTTAGTTTCATTCAAATCATGCAAATTAGAGTTCAAAATAAGAGGAAAAGCATTAGAAAAAGTAGATACATTGGAGACGTATGAAGTCCTCCTCCGAAGAGAGCATGGCGGACGGCAAAGGCCTTTGCCGTCAGCTAGCAGACGACACACATCCAGCTGAACGAATTACGGCAAAGGGCACGTTGTCGTCTGCTGGGGCAAAGACCTTTGCCTCTTTGCCGTCTGCCAGCAAACGACAAAGGTCATGGACGACAGAGGTTAGCGTTAGGTCCGTTAAGGGGTTAATGGCGTGCTTTTCCGTCTGCTTGTAGAAGGCAAAGACCTTTCCATCTTTGTCGTCTGCCAGTAGAAGACAACGGGCCCAAATAGGCCAGCCCCCATGTGCCCCAGGTAGCTAACACGTGTCCTACTATGCCGTCCGCTGGTAGATGACAAAGACCTTTGCATCTTTGCCGTCTTCCAATAGACGGCAAAGCAACCAAATAGGCTAGCCCAGTGTGCCCCAGGTTGCATAGGTAGCTGTCACGCTGCAAAGTGCCTGTACTGCACCTGTTTTTTCTGTTTTTTCTGAAATTCAATCGGTTTCACATACACACACACACACACACACACATTTGCAAATACTTTGAACAAGCATACACATATCCCTGCCATATGGTTATGATCATCCAACACATATAAATACCCAACAACAAGCATATATATGTCCATATCAAACATATCAAAAAACAAGCCCATATCCAACAAGCATATATACAATGGTCTCATCCATACATACATATACAGGTAGCAAGTTTAACATTGTTCCTACAAAATCAAAACAAAAAGGAAGGACAAGGAGAAGAGTAGACTCCATCAACGCAAGCTTCCGTGATCTAAAGCAAACTGCAAATTGGGAAGGAAGAAAGTTAGAACAAGAAGAAGAAGAAGGAGGAGGAGGAGGAGAAGATGAAGACTAGAAGAAGAAGAATTATTCTTCTTTCTTTTTCTCCTCTTCTTTATCTTTTTCTTCTTATAACTAAGGTAACCTAGGTAATTATGCCATTTTTTTCTAACTAACAATATTAAGTCATTTTGGAGGAAAAAATGCTAAGTGTAGCTCATTTTAGAGCTAACCTAGGTAAATAGGTCACTTTGGAGCTAAGTAAGGTTATTATGTCATTTTTAAGGACAATAAGCTAAGTATATGTCATTTTGGAGGTAACCAAGATTATTACGCCATTTTTTACCTAAGTATGCTAAGTATGTCATAAATGAACTAAAGAAGCTAAGTATAGGTCATTATTGAGCTAACCTAGGTAGTTATGCCAGTTTTGAGCTAACTAAGCATATTTATTCATTTTGGAGGACAAAATGGTAAGTGTAGGTCATTTTAGAGCTATCCTAGTTAAAATCGGTCATTTTGGAGCTATGTAAGGTTATTTTGTCATTTTGGAGGAAAATAAACTAATGATTTGATAGTTTGGAGCTAAACCAAGGTTATTATGCCATTTTTGACCTAAGTATGCTAAGTATGTCATAAATGAACTAAAGAAGCTAAGTATAGGTCATTTTTAGCTAACCTATGTAGTTATGCCATTTTTGAGCAAACTAAGCATATCTATTCATTTTGGAGGACAAAATGGTAAGTGAAGGTCATTTTAGAGCTATCCTAGTTAAATTCGGTCATTAGGAGCTAGGTAAGGTTATTTTATCATTTTGGAGGAAAATAAACTAATCATTTGATAGCTTGGAGCTAAATAAAAGTTATCATGCCATTTTTGACCTAAGTATGCTAAGTATGCCATAAATGAACTAAAGAAGCTAAGTATAGGTCATTATTGAGCTAACCTAGGTAGTTATAACATTTTCGAGCTAACTAAGCATATTTATTCATTTTGGAGGACAAAATGGTAAGTGTAGGTCATTTTAGAGCTATCCTAGTTAAATCGGTCATTTTGGAGCTAGGTAAGGTTATTTTGTCATTTTGGAGGAAAATAAACTAATGATTTGACAGTTTGGAGCTAAACCAAGGTTATTATGCCATTTTGACCTAAGTATGCTAAGTATGTCATAAATGAACTAAAGAAGCTAAGTATAGGTCATTTTTAGCTAATCTAGGTAGTTATGCCATTTTTGAGATAACTAAGCCCATTTATTCATTTTGGAGGAAAAATGGTAAGTGTAGGTCATTTTAGAGCTATCCTAGTTAAAATCAGTCATTTTGGAGCTAGGTAAGGTTATTTTGTCATTTTGGAGGGAAATAAACTAATGATTTGATAGTTTGGAGCTAAACAAAGGTTATAATGCCATTTTTGACCTAAGTATGCTAAACATGTCATAAATGAAGTAAAGAAGCTAAGTATAGGTCCTTTTTTAGCTAACCTAGGTAGTTATGCCATTTTTTTAGCAAACTAAGCATATTCATTCATTTTGGAGGACAAAATGGTAAGTGAAGGTCATTTTAGAGCTATCCTAGTTAAAATCGGTCTTTTTGGAGCTAGGTAAGGTTATTTTTTCATTTTGGAGGAAAATAAACTAATGATTTGATAATTTGGAGCTAAACAAAGGTTATAATGCCATTTTTGACCTAAGTATGCTAAGCATGTCATAAATGAACTAAGGAAGCTAAGTATAGGTCATTATTGAGCTAACCTAGGTAGTTATGCCATTTTTGAGCTAACTAGGCATATTTATTCATTTTGGAGGACAAAATGGTAAGTGTAGGTCATTTTAGAGATATCCTAGTTAAAATCGGCATTTTGGAGCTAGGTAAGGTTATTTTGTCATTTTGGAGGAAAATAAACTAATGATTTGATAGTTTGGAGCTAAACCAAGGTTATTATGCGATTTTTGAACTTGGTATGCTAAGTATGTCATAAATGAAGTAAAGAAGCTAAGTATAGGTCCTTTTTTAGCTAACCTAGGTAGTTTTGCCATTTTTGAGCTAACTAAGCCAATTTATTCATTTTGGAGGACAAAATGGTAAGTGTAGTTCATTTTAGAGCTATCCTAGTTAAAATCGGTCTTTTTGGATCTAGGTAAGGTTATTTTTTCATTTTGGAGGAAAATAAACTAATGATTTGATAATTTGGAGCTAAACAAAGGTTATAATGCCATTTTTGACCTAAGTATGCTAAGCATGTCATAAATGAACTAAGGAAGCTAAGTATAGGTCATTATTGAGCTAACCTAGGTAGTTATGCCATTTTTGAGCTAACTAGGCATATTTATTCATTTTGGAGGACAAAATGGTAAGTGTAGGTCATTTTAGAGCTATCCTAGTTAAAATCGGTCATCTTGGAGCTAAGTAAGGTTATTTTGTCATTTTGGAGGAAAATAAACTAATGATTTGATAGTTTGGAGCTAAACCAAGGTTATTATGCGATTTTTGAACTTGGTATGCTAAGTATGTCATAAATGAACTAAAGAAGCTAAGTATAGGTCATTTTTTAGCTAACCTAGGTAGTTTTGCCATTTTTGAGCTAACTAAGCCAATTTATTCATTTTGGAGGACAAAATGGTAAGTGCAGGTCATTTTAGAGCTATCCTAGTTAAAATCGGTCATTTTGGAGCTAGGTAAGGTTATTTTGTCATTTTGGAGGAAAATAAACTAATGATTTGACAGTTTGGAGCTAAACCAAGGTTATTATGCCATTTTTTGACCTAAGTATGCTAAGTATGTCATAAATGAACTAAAGAAGCTAAGTATAGGTCATTTTTGAGCTAACCTAGGTAGTTATGCCATTTTTGAGCTAACTAAGCCTATTTAATCATTTGGGAGGACAAAATGGTAAGTGTAGGTCATTTTAGAGCTATCCTAGTTAAATCGGTCATTTTGGAGCTAGGTAAGGTTATTTTGTCATTTTGGAGGAAAATAAATTAATTACATGATAGTTTGGAGCTAAACCAAGGTTATAATGCCATTTTTCACCTAAGTAAGCTAATTATGTGATAAATGAACTAGCTAAGCTAAGTATAGATTATTATTGAGCTATCCTAGGTAGTTATGCCATTTGTAGCTAAATAGGTCATTTCTTAAGCTAAGTATGCATTTGTTAAGCAAAACACTTGGGAAAACATACCATCATCACGGAGGTGAAGGACCGGTCGGGGTTGCGCCTGTGGCAGACGGAGAAGGATCCGTCGATGCTTGTCGGGAGGCATGCTGCACCAAAGATCATTTGCAATGTCTCGTTAGCATGATGCAACTCAAATGTGATTACTAGTAACTAATGACCATTCAAATGAAACTCACCGTGGGCGCTAGACCAATCTGGGGCATTGGCGGAGGGGTCTGACCGTTGCTCTGGCACATGAACTACACAGTTGGTTTTCACGAGTCAGGCAGATTAGTTAGTAATGAAACGAACATTACATGCATTATTTGGCTAATATGCAGGAGAAACTTACCACGAGGATGTCACGCCCGATATGCGATACTATCCTAAAGAGACTCGAAGGTCCCACCAAGGATAGAACCGCATATTGATACACTTTTGCAAGGTGGATATCATTACATCAACATTACATAATAGATGGGGATACATATAAGAGGCATACAAAGTCACATGAATACAACAATACATCATACATAAGAGCATCATCCGACTATGGATGAAACACAAACAGAAACTCAAACGACATCCACCCTGCTAGCCCAGGCTGCCGACCTGGAACTTATCCCCTGATCGAAGAAGAAGCAGAAGAAGAACTCCAAAACAAGCAAACATCGCTCTCGCGTCATGATCATCGCAAAACCTGTACCTGCAACTGTTGTTGTAGTAATCTTGAGCCACGAGGACTCAGCAATCCCATTACCATGGGTATCAAGACTAGCAAAGCTTAATGGGTAAGGAAAGGGTAAAGTGGTGAGGTTGCAGCAGTGACTAAGCAAGTATGGTGGCTAACATACGCAAATGAGAGCGAGAAGAGAAGCAAAGGAATGGTTGTGAAGCTAGCAATGATCAAGAGGTGATCCTGAACTCCTACTTACGTCAAACATAACCCAAAGACCGTGTTCACTTCCCGGACTCCGCCGGAAAGAGACCATCACGGCTACACACACGGTTGATGCATTTTAACTCGGATCTGGTGTCAAGTTATCTACAACCGGACATTAACAAATTCCCATCTGCCACATAACCGCGGGCACGGCTCTCGAAAGTTTATACCTTGCAGGGGTGTCCCAACTTAGCCCATGATAAGCTCTCGCGATCAACGAAGGATATTCCTTCTCCCAGGAAGACCCGATCAGTCTCAGAATCCCGGTTTACAAGACATTTCGACAATTGTAAAACAAGACCAGCAAAGCCGCCTGATGTGCCAACAAATCCCGATAGGAGCTGCACATATCTCGTTCTCAGGGCACACCGGATAAGTGAAGCGTACAGGTACCAACATAACCCAAGTTGCCAAGGGACGGTCCCGCACGGTGCTCTAGTTTGGACCAACACTCGGAGGAGCACTGGCCCGGGGGGGTGGGGGGTAAATAAAGATGACCCTCGGGCTCCGAAAACCCAAGGGAAAAAGGCTAGGTGAGGCAAATGGTAAAACCAAGGTTGGGCCTTGCTGGAGGAGTTTTATTCAAAGCGAACTGTCAAGGGGGTCCATAAATCACCCAACCGCATAAGGAACGCAAAATCCGGGAACATAACACCGGTATGACAGAAACTAGGGCGGCAAGAGTGGAACAAAACACCAGGCATAAGGCCGAGCCTTCCACCCTTTACCAAGTATATAGATGCATTAATTAAATAAGAGATATTGTGATATCCCAACATAATCCTGTCCACCATGGAGCAATCTTCAACTTCACCTGCAACTAACAACGCTATAAGAGGGGCTAAGCAAAGCGGTAACATAGCCAAGCAACGGTTTGCTAGGAAGGGTAAAAAGGTTAGAGGCTGACATGGCAATTTGGGAGGCTTGAAGAGCAAGCGAATAGGTAGCACAGCAAGGCGATAGAACGAAGCAACTAGCATAGCAATGATAGTAGTGAGATCCAGGGTAGCGGTCATCTTGCCTGAAATCCCGCAAGGAAGAAGAACGAGTCCATGAAGAAGATGAAGCCACGAAGATGAACCAAGCGTAGACGAACGAATCCTCACGATCGCAACGAAACGGGAACTATCGAGAAGAAGCACACAACATGGTAAACACACCACACATGGACATGACATGATGCACAACCAAGCATGATGCATGACAAAGCTAGATGAGGCTACTCATGGTAAGAGATGATGCATACAAGAGCAACATATGAAAGCAAGTTTAAATGAGGCCGGAAACAACATATAACAATTCCAGTAAGTCCTCATATACAAATTTAGAAGTTGGTCCAGAACTGAATAAACATTAAGTTGAAGTTGTTAAACAGCAAGTTAAAGAGCACCAAGAGGATCTACACGAAAATCTAGTCAAGTTACATATAAAGTTCATTTAGTTCGGAGCTACGGCCTAGAAGATATGAGCAAAACAAGTTAAACATGGCATTGATGCAAAAGGCACTCAAACATCAAGCATACACCTCAAAACAAGGATGCAACATGATAATATGAAACAACATGCAAAATCAAGCAAGTTTCATATAGAGCACACTCAAAACGGAGCAACGGTTCAACACATACACTCCAAACAAGATATGACAACAATCTGTCCATAACAGCAACTAGGCATCTTGCAAGCATCGAAACACTATGCTACATCACCTCAACATAAGAACAAAAGGAATAGGAATGAAGTACAGGTAAAGCATGACAAAACATCAACACTGAGATATCTCCAGAAATCACTATAACATGCTCAAAAGGACATGGAAAGATTGCAAATAATAACAGTTTCAGGCTTAGCAGAAATAACACGAGGTTGCAATGTTTAGAGCTATCAAACAACATGTTACAGGAAGCTATCATGGCAAACAAAGGCATGGCATGAATATACTAATTACATAGAACAAATGTCCCTTACTGACCATCAGCCAAAAGGGCACAGAAAATATGATGACACCCATGTAAACATGGCAAGTTATAAGACAGATTCATACATTGTAGGAACAACAATAATTAGGCATGTTGGTGAGCTTGAACCACTCACCACAGAGAAATACATGGCATGGCAAGGCAACCAACAGTAAGAATACATGTTTATGAAGCTAAGCGTGGCAATAGCAAGTTCATAGGATGCATGGATCACTAGGAAAGCTCATGGCAAAATTGAACTTAATGTTAACAGGCTGACAGAAACATTATTTAGAAAGTTTGGAGCAAGATTACAACAAGCTACAGCAGGGTATAAATGCAACTAGGGGAATGGATAGATAGAGCATGACATGCATAACAAATCATCCTTAGTGAATATCTCCAGATTATGCATAGAATGACTTGTAGCGGCAGGTTTACATAGCATCATGAAATAACAGATTCAGCCTAGCAAAACAGTAACAGCAAGTATCCTACTTAACAAGATTGATGCACTCACTACAAGACTCACAAAAATACATGGATTGCACCTCTGTAAAGATGGCATGTCATAGTTCAAAACACATGTAGACATCAAGCTCATAAGATGCACACACAAAATGCAACGAAAAGGACAAAACAGCAAGTTATAACAGTTTCAACAGGTTAACATCATATAGCACTCTTGCAACGATGATTAGGGCATCAAGGTGTACTCAAATGAATATGGTACAATGGAATGAAATGAAGCTCATCACACAACGAACATTTTGATATATTATATGCATGAAACGGAGCTACGGATGCAGAGATATGGCATGATGAATAAGTCACCAAAATATGCAACAATTTCGGGACTTAGTGAAATAACGGGGTCAACCTTTGATCTGCACGGATATCGATGCGGCGGCAGATCTCGCCGGAACTTCGCCGGAGTTGAGGAAGGAGAAGGGGCCGGCGAGGCACGGGGCGTGGGGAGGCCGGGGAGGCACGGCCGGAGCGAGGGGAGGCCGGCGCGCGGAGATGGCCGCAGGGCCGGGCGGCGAAGGGGCCGGGGGGCGGCCGGGGCGGCGCCCGCCGGAGTTGCGGGCGGCCGCGGCGGCGCGGGAGGCCGGAAGGCGGGGCGGCGGAGGTCGGCGCCGGCGCGGGCTCCTTGCCGGCGGCGACCGGAGACGGAGCCGGTGCGAAGGAGCACGGGGCGAGGCGCGGCGGTCGGGCGGCGACCGGCGGCGCACGGCGGCGGCGGGGCGCGGGCCCTTGCGCGGGCGAGGGGCGGTGGCGAGCGGGGAGCTCGGGCCCGATACGGCCCGGGGCGGGCTCCCCGTGGGCCAGGCGGGCCGGCGGCAGAGGGGCGGCGGCGATGCCATGTGGCAGCCCGTGGATGGCTGCGGGGGCGGACGGACATGTCCGGCCGTCGGGCGGATGTGTCCGGCGGCGCGGGGAAGAGGAGGCTAGGGTTTTGGAGAATTCATACGCGAATTTGGACGGGGAGGGTATATTTATAGATGGAGGGAGCTAGGAGAGTCCAAATGAGGAGCGGTTTTCACCCACACGATCGTGATCGAACGACCGAGAGCATGGAGGGGGTTTTATGGGTTTTGGGCCACTTTGGAGGGGTGTTGGGCTGTAACACAAAGAGGGCCTTTACGGTTACCCGGTTAACCGTTGGAGTATCAAACGGACTCCAAATGGCACGAAACTTGACAGGCGGTCTATCGGTGGTGTACCAAGGCCGCTGGGCAAACCTCGGTCCATTCCGAGAATGTTTAACACCTGCACACGAAAAGAGACAAGAAGGGGACGCCGTATCACATAGGAGTGCCGGATTGCAAAACGGACAATGGGGAAAATGCTCGGATGCATGAGACGAACACGTATGCAAAATGAGATGCACATGATGACATGATAAAATGCAAATGATGACATGGCAAAATGCAACACGCAAGCACATGACATGGCAACACCGACGATAACTGGCGGACACCTGGCACATCGGATCCGGGGCGTTACACATGAGCTCTTATAGGGCCCGGTGAGACGCGTCGTTCCTGTTCCTCTCCTCCTCCAACAACCTAGCTGTCCTCTCCTGCATGTCCCACTCCCTCTTTAACGCCTGTCTGTTTGCCTCCGCTAGAAGCGCCTGGGCCCTAGCCTCGATGGCGAGCTCCATTGGCCGTGCACGAGGCCTTATCTCAGGAGCGGAGCTTGTCTGGTGCTTCTTGATATCCGGGAGAGTTCTAGGACAACGTATCAGTCCATCCCCAATGGCTACCGAGCCATGGGACCTCCGGCATCAGATATTATCACCAGCTCTGAATCAAAAGGACTCTGGCTCGGGTTAAAGTCCTCCCCTTTCCTCGTCTTCCCCTCGTCTCTATACCTCACGAGCTTGTGGTGCGAGGAGATGTTGGTGAAGCTCTCTGGATGATCGAGGTCAGACTCAAAGAATGCCTTGGCCTTCTTGTACGGGGCAGAATGGGCCATGGGATAGAGGTCGAATACTGGTGGCACCTCCTTCTTGTTGTGTCGCGCCTAAAAGAGAGAACAAAATATAGTAAGGGCTCAAGCTAGCATGAAGAATGAAATTGCATGAATCATGAAGCAAACCACATACCCAGTTATCCCCGTAGTCAAACAGGTTTGAGCTCCCTTGATGGTGTGGCACACCTTGCATTTGGGCACGCTTATCCTTGGCCTTGTTGTGCTCGGCTAGCCATTGGGGAGAGCACCACTCATCCACCAACGCCTCCCAACAGTCCATCCTATCCGCACACCATCTCAGAAGTTAGCCAAGAGAAATTTCAGCGCTACGCCTACGAATCAAATCAAAGAAACTAAGTACAAGGCCTTAAAAATTGATAATTACCTTCATGTACTTCTCCTTACTCAGAAACTTGACTCGGCACTTCGCCTTGGACCTCTTAATGTTAGTCGAGGCGTAGTAGTCTCGAACAGCCTGCACCCGAGCCTCGTGTCGTAAGTTCTGAAGTAGGCGCTTGCACTCGGCTTCGACAACCATAGCCGTGTCCTCCTCGTGTTCCTCAAGACACCTGTAGAAGGTCTGCAATCAAACAAGACAACACTGATTAGTATATTATCACTAGGTACTGTTGGTTTTTAATTCTGTAAAGGAGAAATTACCCAAAACGTCCGGATCACAATGTCGGCCACCATCTCGGACAAGACACCATCGACCCTCACCTCCGGCAGGGCCGAGGTAGCTAGGTACAGCTCCCAGCTAAATGCTAGTTGTGGAACCTGACCCTCACCGGGCAACGTGACCCACCCTGGGAAGTTCTGCCGACAAAGCACACCAAGGACCTGGTTGGTCCCGCGGACACCACGGGGGTGTTTCCAACCCCTGCAGTATGACAAGGCCAACACATTAGAGATTAATTTGAAGAAACGTGAAGGCAAAAGGTTAAAAAGAGTAAATGCACTTACTTCTCCCTATTAGGCGCAATCAACCACCTCTGATCGCGGGTCGTCGGCATGCGCAAGAGCTTTGTACCACCATGCTGGTAGACCTTCTTGCCCCCTCAACCAGCTCGCCCTCGCTATAACTATCATCAAAAAAGCTGTCCTCGCCACCATCAGCATGGCCACTAGCCTCCGGAGCCCCTTGGGACGAAGACTCTGGGACCGGAGTCTCCTAGGGCGATGGCTCGTCGACCCGAGTCTCGTGGGATGAAGGCTCGGTGGCCTGAGACTTGTTGGTCCTAGGTCCCCCTCAGACGGAGCAGTCCTGTGGTCGGGAAAATCAGCTAGGGGTGGCGGCGAGGAAGGCGCAGTAGCCTTCCTACCTCTCCCGCCGCCACGTCCACCTCTAGCACCCCTCTTCATCTTCCCCCGACCTCTCCTGGCCGAAGAAGAAGCGCCCACCGGTGGTGTCTGCATACAGTCTAGCAGTGCTCTCCGGAGGTGCTGGGGTGGAATGCAAGCACCCCTCCCAGCACGCGCCGAGGGAGAAGGCTCGGAGCGCTCTCAACCTGCGCCCGCCATTTGTCAACACATGCAATGAAAAAGAGTAAACGGAATTAGTACAACATAAAAAAATTGCATACATGACATGAATATAATATGTATATAATTTAAATGTATCATCATCATGAACATAATAAAAACTTGAATACCTAATAACATGAACTAATAAATAATATATAGTGTCGGGGTCGGGGGTGCCGTGTCGGGGTGTTGGGGGTGTCGTGTCGGTGTCGAGGGTGTCGTGTCGGGGTCAAGGGTGCCGTGTCGGGGTGTCGGGGGTGTCGTGTTGGGGTCGGGGTGTTGTGTCGGGGTCAGGGTGTTGTGTCGGGGTCGGGGTGTTGTGTCGGGGTCAGGGTGTTGTGTCGGGGTCGGGGGTGCCATGTCGGGGTCGAGGTGTCGTGTCGGGGTCGGGGTGTTGTGTCGGGGTGTCGTGTCGGGGTCGGGGTGTTGTGTCGGGGTCAGGGTGTTGTGTCGGTGTGTCGTGTCGGGGTCCGGGGGTCGGGGTCGGGATGGCAAATCCTCGACCCCTCGGCGACCCTCGATGCCTCGACACCTCGATCCTCGACCCCTAGACCCTCGACTGCTTTTCCCCTCGATCCTCGACCCCTCGACCACTCGGCGACCCTCGACCCCTCGGCGACCCTCGACCATCAGCGACCCTCTTTTTCTATTTTTCCTACTTCTTTTTTCATCTTCTTCTTCTACTTCTTTTTTTCATCTTCTTCTTTCTTCTTCTTCTTCTCCTTCTTCTTCTACTTATTGTTCTTTTTCTCATCTTCTTCTTCTTCCTCTTCTTCTTCTTCTTCCTCTTCTTCTTTTACCTTTTTTTTCATCTTTCTTGTTTATTCTTAAAAAACAAAGAAAAACTAAACTAATTAAACTAAACTAACCTTTTTTCCTTTTCCTTTTCCATAACACACTTCACTGCTTCAACCTAAGCTAATTAAACTAAAAACCTAAACTAATTAAACCTACTAACTAAACTAAATAACCTAAACTAATTAAACCTAAACCTAAACTAGAAAACCTAAACTAATTAAACCTAAACTAATTAAACATAGAAACAACATATGCAAGTTTGCTTCTTTACCTCTGGTTGGTCACAAGGGAGAGGGGAAGAGCAGAGACTCAAGGCGTGCTACCGCTGCTCGGGGTGGATGGGGATGGCAGATGGGGGCAGAGGTGGAGTTCCTGCAGCTCGCGACAGATCCGGGGGCGGTGAAGCTCCTGCGTCCTGCATTGGCCGTTGGCGGTGGTCGACAAGGGGCCGCGTCGATGGAGAGCAGCTGGGTGGCGCCCAAAAAAGACAAAAGAGGAGGCGGGCATGGGTGGAGCTCACGCGACGAGTAGTCGTGGTGGTTGACGAGGTGGCAGGCCGCGGGGAGGGGGCGCGGGTTGAGGAGGCCGAGGGGATGGGCGGACGGCAACGGTGCAGCTCCGGCGGCGGGGCGGGGTGGCGCGGCGTGGCTCCGGCGATGGGGCGGGGTAGGGCGGCCGCCACCGGCCTGTGTCCGCTGGGCGGAACGGGCGATGGGGCGGGCTCCAGTGGTGGCGCGGGGCGGCGGCGGCTTGTGCACGAGGGCGGCGCGGGTGAGGTGAGGGGAGAGAGAGAGGGGTGAGGTGCAGACCATTTTTTAGTTAGATCAAATTTCTTTGACATCTGCTAGCAGACGGCACGGAAAAGAGCCTAACTAGTGGGGTGGGGCCGGGGAACAACCTTTGGGTTGGCCACTTTCTTTGCCATCCACTCGCAGACGTCACAGAAGTTTTGCCATCTGCTAGCAGACGGCAAAGAGGGGGGCGTTAGGTTGTGCTAGTTAGTGGGCCATCGTTACTCTTTTCCGTCTGCTAGCGGACGGTAAAGCTTCTATGCCGTCTGCTAGCGGACGGCAAAGAACTGGCTAATGGTAAACATGATCTTTGCCGTCAGCCCTATCTTTGCCGTCAGTTTACTGCAAGCTGATGGCAAAGACCTTTTTTGCCGTCAGCTAGCAGACCTCAAAGAATTGGCTGACGGTGAAGATCCTGATTCCAGTAGTGTAAGAACATCTACAGAGAGCAAGGATGGAAGCAACTCAGCAACAAAATCAACTTTGGTTGGCTCCCTGGTGGAGCGCCGCCGAGCCCAGTGAGTGCTTTTTTTGGAATTGTTGCGGCACGAGCAAACCCGCGACAATCGAGAGCTTCGCGACTTCGCGAGAAAGTTTGCCCCTACCGTGTTGTGCATTGTTGAGACTCAAATTAGTGGTGTGCGTGTAGAAGCTCTAGCTAGTACGCTAGATTATGATAAATCTTATGCAATTAGTAGTCAGGGAAGGAGTGGAGGAATTGGTATTTTCTGGAATAAGATAAGCAATATTGAGATCTTGGGTGATTCTTGTTAACATATTGATGCAGAAGTGCGGGAGGTTGGTAAGGATCCATGGAGATTAACATGTATCTACGGAGAGGCTCAAACCCACCTTTGACACCAAACTTGGGAATTAATGAAGGGCATAGCATCCCTGAGCGCACTGCCTTGGGTGTGCTTGGGCGATTTCAATGAGGTTTTACGTCCGGAGGAACACCAAGGAGTAGCCATACGTAGCAACGCGCAGATTCAAGCTTTCGGAGATGTTAACGATGTATGCATGCTCATGGATTTAGGATATCAAGGATGTTTTTGGACATGTGAGAAAAAAATGACCGGAGCAACTTATATGCGAGTGTGCTTAGACCGAGCATTGGTTTCTCCAAGTTGGTTGTCCCTGTTCCCCTTTGCGACATTGAGCCACCTTACAGCGGTGTCTTCGGACCATGGCCCGATTCTCCTATGTTTTACAAACGAAGAGCCAGGTGGTGTGCGAGTGAGGGATTTCAAGTATGAAGTGATGTGGGAAGCACACGAGGACTGGCGGGATGAAATCTTGACCAAGAATGCAGTGGCACCCGGATATGGCGTTGGTGATTTTCGTGACAAGTTGCTGAGAATCTCCTGTTATCTTACTGTATGGAGTAGGGAGTCTTTTGGCAACGTGCGTACAGAAATAAAGCAGCTCACACCATCACACGTCAATTACAGCAGTTGCATGATGACCCGGCAAGGACGGGGCTAGCTCACTTGGAGATCAAGATCAATGAAAGACTAGTGGAGTTATAGCACAGAGAGGAATTAATGTGGCGACAACGTTCAAGGCTGCAGTGGTTATCAAAACTTGATAGGAACACCAAGTTTTTCCACATGCTTGTGAGTATGAGGCAGAAGAAAAACATGATAAAAATCCTTGTATAATTCCTTTGGCGTTCTTACAAAAAATCTAGCAAAATTGAAAGCAGTGGTACTAGATTTTTATAAGTCCTTGTATACTTCAGAAGGAGTGGCCGGAGTTGGTGAGGTGTTAGCGCATGTGCCATGCAAGGTGACACCAGCAACGAACGAAAGTTTGTGTGCCCCATACACTAATGAAGAGGTGAAGCGGGCTCTTTTTCAGATGTTCCCTACTAAAGCGCCGGGCTTAGATGGTTTTCTAGCACACTTCTATCGGCGGCACTGGGACTTGTGTGGGGATGAGATCACATCTGTTGTCCTTCGAATTATCAGAGGCGAGGAGAATCCTGAGAGCATAAATGATGCAATCCTAGTTTTGATCCAGAAAGTATCGGGCCCAACTTTGATATCACAGTTCAGGCCTATAAGTCATTGTAATGTTTTATATAAGATAGCATCGAAGGTGGTGGCCAACAAACTGAAGGTGATTTTACCAGATATCATATTCGACGAGGAGTCCGCTTTCGTGCCTAGACGTCTAATTACTGTCAACATTATATGTGCTTATGAATGTCTCCACTTTATGAAGAGGAACAAGTCAAAGTCCAACAGTTTATGTGCCTTGAAGCTTGACATGATGAAAGCATATGACAGGCTTGAATGGGATTATCTACAAGCCATTATGAGCAAGTTGGGGTTTGCATCCTCCTGGATTGAGATAGTTATGTCCATGGTGAGATCAGTTTCTTTTTCAGTCTTATTCAACGGTGAGAAGCTTGAACAGTTTAAACCCACTAGAAGTATTCGTCAGGGAGATCCCATTTCCCCTTACATATTCTTATTGGCAGCAGAGGGCTTAAAAAATAGTCCCCAGTCATCAGCTCTTGGAGTTCAGGTGCCCCCCACAACACCAGTTGTTAACCACCTTTTGTTTGAAGATGACTGCGTGTGGCTTTTCAAGTCTAGCGTGGAGGGAGCAAATTCAGTATCAAACCTATTGGACACGTATTGTGCTGCATCTGGGCAATGAGTGAATTATGAAAAATATTCAATCTTCTTTAGTAAAGGATGCCCATACTCACTTCGGCAGGAGGTGAAGGATTGCCTCAATGTGCAGAATGAATCACTCAGTGAAAATATCTTGGTTTGCCAACAGAGGTACGTCAGTCCAAGAATTGTACCTTCAAATACCTTAGGGACAGAGTGTGGGAGAAGGTTGAAGGTTGGATGGAGAAGCTCTTATCGGTAGCTGGGAAAGAGGTCCTCATCAAATCCATCGTTCAAGCAATCCCTGTTTTGTCGATGTCCTGCTTTAGGCTCCCTAGAGGACTATGCGAGAGCATAACATCTATCATACGCCAGTTCTGGTGGGGGGGGGGCAAGCAAGGGAAGATAAGGCCTTGATGGGTGTCGTGGGATGTTATAACTAGGCCTAAGGACCTGGGTTGACTTGGTTAACGAGATATGGAATTGTTCAATATCGCTTTATTGTCGAGACAGGGATGGCGCGTGCTACAAAAGCCTGACTCTCTTAGTTGACGTATGCTCAAGGCAATTTATCACCAAAATACATCTATCTTGGAAGCGGAACTAGGGCCCCGTCCCTCTCAAATATGGTGTGCAGTGTTAGATGGAAGGGACATTTTAAAGTTGGGAGTTATTCACCACATTGGTGATGGTGCAACAATAGATGTATGGCCACACAATTGGATTCCTCGTACTGGTCTACCCCAACCACTTACCTCATTGATACAAAACCCACCGCAGAAAGTGGCAGAGCTGATTGACATGATAAACGCTTGCTGGAAAGAGGAGTTGGTGTGCCAAGTTTTTGTGCCAATCGTTGTTGAATCTATTCTCAGAATACTTATATGCTTGAGACAGTTAGATGATTTTTGGGCATGGTCTGAGGACCCGAGAGGCCTTTTCTGGGTGAGGTCAGCGTACAATCTAATATATCGTGTCAAAACTAGCCGCGAGGCATGGCTAGAGAAAATGGAAGGGTGTGCAGACCCTGTACTGGAGCGTAAAGGATGGTCCTTTGTGTGGGGTATGCAAGTTCCTTCAAAACTAAAAATGTTTACCTGGAGGTTGGCACAACACTCCTTACCCACTGGAGATACTCTTCATCGCCTCAATATGTCCTCGTCTCATGTGTGAGCCATCTGCGGCGCATATGATGACTGGAGACACACACTCTTAGACTGCTCTTTAGCAAGGAGTGTGTGGGCACTATCAAATGAGGAAATGGTGCAGCACATGTGTATGAACCGGGATGAAAATGCGAAGGGGCGGCTGTTTGCTATGAGTGAGTCTCTACCACAACAAGAATTCCCAAAAATGATCATCACACTCTGTGTGATTTGGTATTCACGGCAGAAGAATATTCACGAAGGAATTCTACAAACTCCGTTTGCAACACATGCACTCATAGAGAGAGATATCTCTGACTTGCAGTGCCTTTGAAAGCTGGAACCCAGACCATAGGCAGCGGCAACACCAAGACCAAACTCCTGGATACCACCCCAGGAAGGACACACAAAGATAAATGTTGATGCAGCAGTGTCCATGTCGGGAGGCTTTGGGGCCGTAGGCGCTATTTGCCATGACAATTCGGGTATCTTCCAGGGGCATCAGTTGTGATTTTCAGGAATATTGAGGAGCCTGAGGTGCTATAAGCATTGGCGATTAGAGAGGCTCTATCTCTAGAAAATGACCTATACATTCATAAGATATCAGTGGCATCTGATTGCAATTTGGCGGTTGAAGCTATTCAGAGGGGATCATCGACTCTATGTGGTGCTATTGTTCCCGAGATCAACCAAAGTTCTAGTAGTTTTTCCTCTGATTTAATTTTACATGAGTTTAGAACCTCGAATGTCGAGTCCCACAAACTAGCAAAGCATGCTTTGAGTCTAGGGACGGGTCGCCATGTTTGGTTTGGTATCCCTGGAGATCTCTTGTTCGTCCTTGTAAATTGTGTGATGGTTCAATAAAGCTTTGTGAGTTTGCCTAAAAAAAAGCTGTACAAATTACTAACCGGTGCACACACTCATGTGCTCTATATCTGTAAATGGGCCAGCCCATGTAGGTGTTTTCTTTTCACCAGTTTTTTGGGGAGCCTTTTCAAATGTTTTGTACTGTCTTTTTTGTGGGAAGTTTTCTTCTGGTTTACCCAAACATGGATTTATGCCGTTTTTCTCTTTTTTTTCTTGTTTAAGCGTCTTTTTTTAATTGTTCAAATTTTGTAATTTGTTTTTTTACTTTTCCATATTTATGTAAAACAAATTCAAACCAATGAGCTTTCATCAAATTCACGAACCTTTTTCCAAATTTTGGGAACTTTTTTTCTAAATTTCGTGTCTTTTTTATGTTTACGAACTTTCTCCAAATTACAAAAATTTCCAAGTCATGAAGTTTTTGGAATCTGTAAACTTTTCTTTCAAAATTGATGAAATTTTTTCTAATCCATGTTTTTTAAAATCTGCAAACTTTCATCAAATTTGTGAACTTTACTTTTCAATATCGATGAACTTTTAAGAAAACTATGTATTTTCAAAATCGTAATTGTTTTCCAAATTCGTGAAATTTTTAAAGTTGTGTGAATTTTTTTTCAAACCCGTGAACTTTTTTGACTTCACGAGTTTTTTTTTTTGAATTTTTCGTTTTTCTTTATGCTTTCCCAAAAAGTCAACGGTTGACCCATGAACCGTTGATCGGCAAATACTATACATCGCCCGGTATAGGCTTACTGGTACAGGGCGCACACACCCTTGTCCACGGTGGGCTGGTCCACAGTCCTATTTTTTTTCTTTTTTGAAGATGCAAAAAACAAAGGGAACCCCGATATAGGCTTACTGGTACAGGGCGCACACCCCCTTGACCATGGTTGGTTGGCCCCCAGTCCTAACTTTTCTATTTCGAAGACGCAAAAAACAAACTATGTGTACGTACCGTAATTCGAACACGTGATCACCTGGTTCAACCTACGTGATCATCTGGTTCAACCTACGCAAGGTTAACCATCGGACACCTCCCTTGACGTGCTTAGTTAAAGAATTTTCTTATTTTCTTCTTTCTTTTTTGCTGGAACGATTTTCTTAGTTTTTGTTTTCTTTCTTTATTCATTTCCATTTTACCCTTTTTGCTAAATATTTTTTCAAATACATGAATTTTCGTTTCAAATTCGTGAACCTTCTATCTAATTCGTGATTTTTTTTTCAAATTAGATGAACTGTTTTCAAATTCAATGAACTTTTTTCAAAATCGATGAACTTTTTTACAAATTTGATGAGCTTTTTACAAATTCGATGAACTTTGTCAAAACCGATGATTTTTTTTCAAATCCGATGAACTTTTTTCAAAACGGATGACCTTTTCTACATATTCGATGAACTTTTTTCTAATCCGATGTACTTTTTTCAAATTTGATAAACTTTTTTTCAAAATCCATGAACTTTTTTTGAAAACCGATGAACTTTTTTCAAAACCGATGAACTTTTTTTCAAAATCGATGAAATCTTTTAAATTTTGTGAACTTTTATAAAAATTGATGAACTAGTTTTCAAAATCATGAACTTGTTTTTTTAAATCAATGAACTTTTCAACTAATTTTCAGATTTACGTTAATGTTTCACTAAAACAATGTTTTTTTAGAGAGACACTAAAACAACGGTTAAGTAGCATTAATCCTTGTTACAGAACAATAGAACGTGTTTGGTCTAGTGGCTCTCACGTTAGTTGACAAAAGACGTGCGATCGTGAGTTCGAGACACAGTGTCCGCACGTTTTCTTCATGTTTATTTTTTACGCGTCGCGTCGTTGTTACTGTGTTCGATTGAAGCTCACCTGGGCCGACCCAGTAGCGTGACGATTCTAGCGCCAAAACGTGAAACCGGCGCGATCGACGAATCAAAGGCGCCTTGGCGAAGGGACCGTATCGCGCGTGTAGATGGGTCGGCCTATAGCTGTGGACTAGTGGGCGCCAGAACTCTTAACCAACACAATAGGCGTCGATTAGGAGATCTCTAGGGCTTTCTTGTTCATAGGTATACTGCGCTCACGCCCGCAACAATTGGGACAGCCCATTAAAAAGATTACACTGCGCTCACGCCGGTACAAAAGAAAAAACGAACAAAAATTGGTTAGAAGCTTCTCCAGAGGGGTTTTGAGAGGGTTCTAGACGCTTTTGACTGGTTTTTGCTTGATTTTGTATTTTATTTTCATTTTTGTTTTTGTTTCTTCATTTTAATTTATTTTTCTTTAATCATTTTAAAATTATTCATGAACTTGTCAAAAATCATGAATACTTCTTAGATTCATGATGATTTTTATTTTTCCAATTAGGTGAATTTTTTTTCAAATCCATGAACTTTTGTGAAATCGTTGATTTTGTACATCCAACTTTTTTTTCAAATTCATGAACTTTTTTGAAACTCAGGATCATTTTCCAAATTCATGACCTTTTTATAATTCAAAACATTTTTGAAAAATTTGTTCTTTTAATTTTCACGAACTTTTTTGAAATCGTGAATAGTTTTCAAATTTGAGAACTATTTGAAATCCACAAACAGTTTTCCAAAGGTGTGATTTGTTTTCAAATCCATGTACTTTTTCAAGTCCATGAACATCTTTCAAATCCACGATTTTTTCAATTGCATGAGCATTTTCCAAGTACATTAAATTTTTTCAAATTCATAAACTGTTTTCAAATATGTGATTTTTATAAATATTTTCTAAAGTCAACGATTTATTGGCCAATGATGATAAAGCAAAGGAAACAGCTTCGTGACCACTGAGCGAGCGACTGCATGGTCGTGGGAGCGGCCCGCGGCAGCGGTTGCATGAGCGCCACTTTCCCCGAGCTAGCACCATAAGAGCCAATTAGGAGGTGCCGGCCAAGTGGTTCAAAAGAATTGTACTATTTCTCCGACAAGTAATTCTGGATGGAGGGAGTATCTAAGTTGAACATGGACTTTGTCTCTTCCTATAATTACTTCGTTGGTCTGGAGAGTTTGTTCTCATGGGACGGTCTTGGTTTGGCAAGCTTATATATGTACAGTAGGTTGTCTAAAAAAATGTACAGCAGGCATTGGATTTGACAACTTCCGCCCAGTTTTGGGACCCCCCCACCCCTTTTTCTATTTTTCTGTGTTTTGCCTTACTGATTTTATCGTTATTTATTTATTTATGTTCAGATAATTGTGATTTTGATTGAATACATGCTGAATATTTCTAAATACATGTTGAACATTCATTCAAAAATGAACATTTTTTTAATTCATGGTGAACATTTTGTTTACACATGTTAAACATTGTCAAAAGCATTGTGAACATTATCTAAAAATATGTGAATATTATTGAAGTGCGATGTTTTTTTTATAAATGCCATTCACATTTTTATATGTTATGACAGTTTATTAAAAGTACACAAACACATATTTACATTGCATGAACATTTGTTTTAAATGTCTACCGATATTTTTAAAATGTATGAACATGTTTTTCTACAAATCACACAAACATTACTATTTTACCTTTTTCATGAATACTTTTTTGGAAATATCCTGAACATAGTTTGAAACGTGCGAGATCGTTGAAAAGCTCTGGATATGACGATCATGACCTACGTTGAACATTTTCACAAAATCATTATAGTTTAAGAGTAGTTTAGAAAATTGTGTTTTAATGTTGCAAGGGGCTGTTGGATGGGAGCCCTTGCCTACCCTGCCAATATATTGGCATTGACTGAAGCATCACTCCTTGTTTGGACATGGACCAAAATTTTGGCATGCCAGTAGGCTCCAGCCGTTCCTCTCTATCTTTTGCGCCAAATCACGGGCGGAACGAGGGCGACCGAATCGGCTGCCAATTATTTGGCGCGCCCATGACGCCAACGATTTGGCAGGGCGGGCAGAAACCAAACATCCTCTAAAAATAGGGGTGGTATTCGAGCCGAGTCCAACTGACTCGGCAAAGCTCATTTCATTAACAAGCTAGCTTGGACTTGACTTGTTAAAGCTTGTTTAATTAACGAGCTAGATCAACTAGACTCGTTACTATAACGAGCTCAAATCCAAGATTGGCTCAACTCGTGTAACTCGCGAGCTGGCTCATTTAGCTTGTTAAAGATATAAACACAAAATCTTACGAATATGATAAAAAGATAACTTGGGACTTGTGTGCGCGTGTCTGAGTTGTGGCAGATGCCGACAATGCAGTGGGACCAGATCACCTTCTTTTTGCGGCCTTTGACTCCAAGCTCGATGGTGCTGGCAAACATACATTAGCAACAGAAGGTAATAAAGGAAGAGAAAGAGGAGATGACCAATGCAGGCAGGGAGTTTATGACGCACACACGGTGGTCGTGGCGCAGGCGCGGTGGTACCGCCGTCAAAATTCACAAACAAAAGAAATAGAGCATACAGGAGGAAAAACACGGGAGGGGTCTCTCGCTACTTCAATAGGGCTGGAAGGAGAGAAATCATCGCGTGCGATGTGTGAGTCTCCTGGGCAGTTGGGCCTTGTGCTTTGCCCTAGGATGCAAGGTGCTCAGTGGCTGATCTTTTTACTACCCCTAAAAAGGTTGATTTTTTTTACCGAGCCTAACGAGTTATACGAGAATTCGTGAGGTCGGCTCATTTAACACGGCAGCAATGCTACACTCACGGAAGGATTTTTACAGTTTTCACAGACCTGCACTGTTGGCATCATTTGATTGGGATTAGGGAGAGAAAGGGCCCCACCCACCTGAAAATCAGGGGGGTGGAAGTTAATTAGCATTAGAAGGGTCCATAAAACGTCTGTGTTTGTCCGTGAATGTAGGATTATTCTTTAACATGGTATGTAAATGATCTTAAACTAAAGCTCGGCTCAACTCGTTATTCTTTGAGTTTGAGTCAATTTGAGCTGAGTCACGAGCTACTCGTTTAGCTCGAGAGCTCGAGCTCTTTTTCCAGCCCTACCTAAAAACATCAAGAGTATTTTTACTTCATTTTCAAACGGTTTTTCAGAATGCTGCAAAGGATATGTTGTTGAAATGCTGATGCAAATGCTCTCCTTTTTCATTTAGAAAGTTTTCTCAAATGCCCTATAGTTTAAAAGTAATTTAAAAAATGGTTGGTTCTTTTTACCATATAAACGATATCGTATTTTTGTCCTCATTTTCAAACGGTTTACTGTAATGATGTAAATGATTTGGCTTTGGAAAATCACATGCCAATGCGCTTCTTTTCATGTAGAGAAGTTTTCCAATTCTGAAAGGTTTAAAATAATTTAGAAACATCATAAATTTGAATGAGAGTGTATTTTTTAGTTCATTTGTTGGAATGTAGCAAATGATATGGTGTTGAAAAGTAGGTGCAAATGCAAAACTATTTGGTATAGAACTCCCCCAAATCCGTTACGGTTTAAATTGAATTTTAATAACAGTGGAATTTGTTTTGAAGGAGTTTTTTTCAAAACTTGCTTAGAATGTGGGAAATGACTTATGGTTTGTAAGTCACCAAAAATGCCAAAAAATTTCGTGTACAAAGTTTTTCCTAAATCCTAGCTGTTTTTGATCAAGTAAGAACAAATGCAGAAACTTAATACCCCGCCCCACGAAGCACATAACATCAGATGTTATCGCTCACACAGAAATGGAGGGACCAATCCGCTCGTCAATAGCGCGCCGTGGTGTGTCAATTTCCCGCTTGGGCGAAAAGCCGCTTTTGGGTCGGCCCATAAAAATGGGGCCCACCCCAATGAAAATTCGGCCTCACTCCATGCCAGATCAGTACAGGCAGGGCTGGGGTCTACTATCGGCATAATAAAAAACAGGGTAGCATGAGCATACTGACAGACAGGCGATTCCAGGAAGCCATATTAGTATTGAACATATAAATGGTGAAAGGGTGGCAGCCATTCTCAGGCCATCCACATCAGCTATGAATAGTGGCAGCGGGCAGGCCATGTAGGCAGCAACGAGAGAAAAAGGGTCGACATCGAAAGTAAAAGGGACCACATCCACTACTTCCTGCGAGAGAAAGGTAGCGACCGCAGCTGAAAATATCTTCTCTCTCCCTCCTCATGCGGCCGTCGCCTCCTCCTCTTCCCCGTCCCTAACAGCCGCCTCGCCCGCTCCGCCTTTAGCGCCTCCTCCTTCCCTTCCTCTCCTCCTTCACTGCCTCCGGATCTAGACAACATGATGTGGACAATGCAGCGGCATGGATTAGTCCCTGCTGCAAGAGAGAGAAAATGAGAGGGAGAGAGAGAAGGAAGGAGAGGAGGGAGAAAGAGAGAAGAAAGAGTAGCTGGAGGTGCGTCGACCGGCATCGGCGTGCGCTGGCGAGGTAGGGAGGGACCTAGCAGTTGGCTGCGGCTCGATCCACTCCATGGTTTTGGATGGGGCACCGTGGGGGAGCTAGGGAGGTGGCTTGGCCAAGCCATGGCGCTGGTGCTGCGGAGCGCCGCCTCGCGCTACTTCGTCGTTGACATGGCCTACGAGTACCACCACCCTGCCTATGCGATGCCGCCCCAGGGGGATTAGCAGCAGCCCCCCTCGCTACAGGGGCCCGGCCAGCAGGTCGCGGCCAAGCTGGGGCCAGGATCTTGCATTAATGCGTGCGTCCAGCTGCTGTGTGTAATTGTGCTGGGATCCTTCACCGTTTACGATCCAAATATCCTGAACAATGGAGTCGCCATACTTAGCCTTTTTAGATTGCCTCTATCTTCTGCTTGCTTCTGCTCATGAACCACAATAAGATTGGGGCTGTGTTCTCCTGGTCTGGCAGTCCCAGATATCTAGACTGAAGCCTGGGGAACTTGAGCATAAAAGCCTCTCTGCAAAACTTGTCTTACCAAGCTGCATTCAAGAAGTGATTTTGCTTTGCATATGACGTTTTGTGTCCAACCTGCGTACAACACTAGGATCACACCTTCGTGGTTCAAGTAGGGGTTTCATCTCATGGTGGTTTGCCATATCGGACCGGTACCGTATAAAAAATCGTCATACGCCTAGTACTGCTCCTCAATAAGAGTGATGGTTTCCAGCTTTGTGCAACATAGCTGACAAAAACTGTTATTTTGCCAGTTTTTCACAAGCAAGTGAGGATCCTCCTTTGCACGAGCTACCAAATGTAAAAGCACCACTTCAAAGGCACCTGTGGTTTCCTTGTGGGGTGTTTAATTTGGTTTGAATTGAACCAAGAAAATTCATCCTGTACAACGATTTTTCTTTGTACTCTCATGCATAGGGTGAAGCTTCATAGTCTTGTACCTCTGCCCTAGGATTAGTTGGAATTGTGCTGCCTGCAGGCATAGCATAGTGAATTCCTGGAGAAGGGGTCATCCCTGTGCTAAGATCATCAATTATCTTGCATTGTTGAGAACAACCACCTCTTGATCTATGCTTTCTACATGACATCTTGTTAAGGCTCGGTGCCAGGTCTTTGAGAGTTTTGCCATGCAATGAATGCTCATTCTAGAAGCTGTTGTGTTGCCATGATGTTGCTTGTCGATTTTATGTTTGTGTCACTTCCATTTCTTGAATTTTACCATTGATGTAATTGAGCTAAATTTAACGAGATTTTGCCATGTCCTTCCAGATGTACTATGTGAACCAGGAGCTTACTGTTGAGGATTTTCTTTATGAGGATGATTACAAGATAAGCCTTCCCGGGACCAATCAAGAAATCCTCAATAACCTTCAAGGGATTGCTCACCAAGAATATCCGCAGTTCAATTTGACACAAGAGTTACCCCCTAATGCATATGTTGATATGAACAACAATGGGAAGAATGCTGGAGATGTTTTCGTCGAGATGTCAGACTTCCTCACAACAATGTCTCCGGCACCTGCTTCATTCCTAAGGCCGAAGTGCGCTCTCTGGGACTGCAACATGTACCGTGCTGAATTGGCTGTGAAGAGGGTCCTCCAGGGCTCAAGGCACAATGCATGTGATCCGCCCAAGAGGTATTGATCTAAAAGATGACCCTTTGTTTGTTGCTCTTAGTGTGAAAATCCAAGGAAAGCATGTTCGTGTTCCTGTCTGTGAAGGGGCTGCTACTACGAAATTGTCTTGGGATGCACCTAGTAACTTCTTACCGCATAATTCATATTCTCACGTTTGTATCGGTACTGGTAATTAGTTTATGTTCTGGCTATTGGTTCATTTATTTCTATCATTTGCAGAACTTTTCGAGCTTTACATATTTGAAGGTGAATCTATGAGAGGATGGCTTTTCTTTGACAAACCAATAAGGGCGTTCGATAGTGGAAACCGGAAGCAGAGCTCACTGCCAAATTACAACAGCCGTGGCTGGCATGAATCAAGGAAGCAAGTGATGAAAGACTTTGGGGGTCTGAAGAGATCATACTACATGGATCCACAACCATCTAGCAGCTACGAAGAAGAAAGTTGTTGCTCCAGTTCTTTCTACTAGGTTCTTGCTTGCATATGTTAAGCCATGACCTTGTATCGTGATATCATATTTACAAAAATCTAACCTTTTTGACCAACTGAAAATTACATATCTCATGTTCTGCTAGCAGGAGTTGGTTCTGAACTTCTGCTAACAAAATTTCAACAAAATCAAGGTTTCCCGAACCAAAGCAACTTCTCTTTGTATTATCCTTTGCATGGCGATCCAACTAAATTGCATAAATATGTATCTCCTTCGGACATGTTTGGAAGATGAGTATTTTGTAACAATGGGTTCCAGTATTTAGATGATAAATCCTTTTGGGAAAAAATATGAAGGAAACAGTGGCAAGTTCTAGAAATCCCAAACTTGAGAAGGATACATGCACTAGTCCCTGATAACACTACTAAAAAAGTCACATCCGTGACATTTTGGCCTGAACGAGTTTTTTCCTGTCATGGTTATGACACTTCTATGACTATAATTGTGACAAAAACACATATCATCGTAGATGTGGTGGGCTTGTACTTCTATGACAAAAAATCATGACAGAAATGGGCTTTTCGTCCTGGGCGGTCCGGGGACGCACCTGCATGACATTCTTTAGGCCATCCATCGCATCAAAAATCATGGTAGAAGTGAGGGTGAGGAGATTTTCGCGGAGTTCCTGGTTACGGTGGGTGGTCGGGGCCGAGCGATGCAATGTGGTTTGCGCGTTTCTCTCTCGTACGTGCGCGTGTGGTGTGGGTCGTGTCTCTATAACTGAACCCGAGCAAGAGGCATTTGCTTACTGAACCCGAGTGATCGCCTGCTATGTACCGAAGCCAATCGATCGGTCCCTTCGCTGCTAATTGAACCCGACCGACTCCTTCGCTATTAACTGAACCCAATCGATAGCTGCCGCTGCTTACTGAAGCCAATCGAACCCCCGTGTGAGACGTAGCTAGCTAGCCGGTTGGGTTGCCTCTGTATGAACAGTGCATGTTGCTGCCGCACGCGCGATACGTAGAACGAGTTGAGACGTGGTGAGTCGAGATGGTTGGGTTGGGTGTGGATGAACAGTTCCCAGTGGCGGTTGGATGAATAGGACCCCGGTCATGTAGGCAGTTGCCGCTAGATGAACAGGACCCCGTGGTAGTACGCGGTTGCCACTGGATGAACAAAACCCCGAGGAGGCCGCCACACACCCTAGCCGGTTGGGATGGATGAATAGGACCCCGTGGAGGCTGGTTGAACTGTAGTTGGTCGTGGATGGATGAACAGTAGCCCATGGATGAACAGTGGCTGGTGGAGGCTGGAGGAGGTCGACGGTGCATGAATAGTAGCAAGTGGAGGCTGGAGAGGAAGTCGACGGTGGATGAACAGTAGCCCGTGGAGTCGTGTTTAATGGTATGCCACACCCCTCTCGATGAACAAGACCCCATTTCGAGCTTAGGTGGTCGAAGAGAAGTCCGTTTCCTTTGTTTTGCGGTAAGCCAAACCCCTCTCGATCAACAGGACCCCGTTTCGAGTGTAGGCGCTTGAATAGAAGTCTGTTTCCTCTGTTTTTTGGTACGCCAGACCCATCCCGCTGAACAGGATCCCGTTTCGACCGTAGGTGGTCGAAAAGAAGACCGTTTCCTCCGTTGTGCGGTATGCCAGGCCCTGTTCCGGCTGTTCCGTCCAAGCCGGTTGGCTCTCGATGAACAGGACACATTTCGTTGCCTCCCGATGAACACAATGCTGTTTCTCCGTTCTGAGCCAACAGGTTGCCTGCCGATGAACAGGACACCGTTTGTACGATCCGTTGCCTCTCCATGTACAAGAGCCCTGGCCATACGTATGCACGAGTACGCGTCCGAGACCACGCTCGTATGTACGTACATGGTCGTATGTTTTGCCCTATGGCTGTATGTACGTGTACACAGTTTAGACGAGACTGCCTGAACTGCTGCTTCGGGGGCTTTACTACGACACGTTCTGCTGCTTGCTCGGCCACGGTTCATCATTGCAGAGAGACCGATCGACCAATATGTACATACACGTTCGCGACCAGACAGACAACACTATGTATGCTTTGACCGGGTGGGTCCCAGCTGTCAGGGAGGATAAGGAGGCACTTCCTTGTGTGCGAAGATATAGCTGATGGGTCCTAGCTGTCAAGGGGAGGGATCATTTTTTCACGCCTAATATGGAGGCACTTCCTTGCGTCCGAAGATGTAGCTGGTGGGTCGAGCTGTCAGCGTCACCGCGTACAGTCATCTTCCGATGGTTGTCGCTCGTTCACCATGTTGACCACGCCGTGCCGAGAGCACCAAGGCGGTGGACGATGACGAGGCCTAGGAAGGGAACGACACGGAGCCGGGGAAGATGCAGTAGCGGATTCCCGTGCGGAGGGGAATACGAGGGTTGACTGCTTCAGCTATGGTGTGAGCTTGCCGTCCCCGGAGAATAACAGGGTGTGTGGGGTGAGTGGAGGGATGGCACCACCACTGCAGGATGCTGCTAACGCGACACTACAATCAAAGGCCCTTCGATGAAACTATGTGCGATGCATTAATTGCAAGCGGTGATGTCAAAAAACCGTCAAAAAAGATGCAAAACATTTGCTATGGTGGATACATCAAACACGGTTCAGGTTTTAGTTGCGTGTGCGATGCGGGGCATATGGTTGATCCATATGAACTGTTTGCGCTATACGGGTCGCCTGATGAAGGCGTGTGTGATATACAGCATACAATTCACCCCGATAAACTATTTGTGGTGAGGTGGAACAACAGAAACAGGCAACGATATGAAGGTGCGATATACGGCAAACAGTTCACTCGGATGAACTGTTTGTGATTAGGCAACACAAAAGAAGCGGTTAGCCAGATGAAGGTGTGTGCGATATATGGTATACAGTTCACTCGGATGAACAGTTTGGGCTGAGATAAGAGAACATAAATGGTTCAACTTAACAAGATGTGTGTGATACATGACAAACAGGTATGTAATCAGCAATGTGTGGGAAGACCGATAACAACACAGACGATTCCTGTTACCAAGCTGTGTGTGTTGTGAGCAAACGATTGCTGGTATACAATTGTGAGTGATGGATGAAATCATCACCGACACGTTCCATGTTTAGTCCGTGTGCGATGTGATTTGCACTGTCTACAGAACATCAACATATATACATATAAGAATAGTATTGCATAACCAAATTAAGCATACAATTACATAAGTGACTACACACATAACATTTCCACACACCGAAGTAAGCAATTACATGCATACGAAACTAGGAGAAATGAGCATCTAATCATCTACATATTTTTGCGACTACGCTTGCCATTGCTCAGCTTTCGGCTGGATCCCTGGCCGTTTTGGGGAAGGAGGCACTTCCTCATGTCAACGATCCGTCGGTACATCTCATAGCTCGTGTTGTGAAGTTTTCAAGTTTTGGGTAAGGATTTGATGGACTATGGAATAAGGAGTGGCAAGATCCTAAGCTTGGGGATTCCCAAGGCACCCCAAGGTAATATTCAAGCACAACCAAAAGCCTAAGCTTGGGGATGCCCCGGAAGGCATCTCCACTTTCATCTCCGTCTATCGGTAACTTTACTTGAGGCTATATTTTTATTCACCACATGATATGTGTTTTGCTTGGTGCGTCTTGTATGATTTGAGTCTTTGATTTTTAGTTTACCACAATCATGCTTGCTGTACACACCTTTTGGGAGAGACACGCATGAATCCTCATTTATTAGAATACTCTATGTGCTTCACTTATATCTTTTGAGCTAGGCAATATTGCTCTAGTGCTTCACATATATCTTTTTGGAGCACGGCGGTGGCTTTATTTTATAAAAATTTATGAACTCTCATGCTTCACTTATATTATTTTGAGAGTCTTTTAGAACAACATGGTAATTTGCTTTGGTTATAAATTTAGTCGTAATATGATAGGCATCCACGAGGGATATAATAAAAACTTTCATATAAAGTGCGTTGAATACTATGAGAAGTTTGATTCTTTATGATTGTTTTGAGATATGAAGATGGTGATATTAGAGTCATGCTAGTGGAGTAATTGTGAATTTGAGAAATACTGTGTTGAGGTTTGTGAATCCCCTAGCATGCACGTATGGTGAACCGTTGTGTAACGAAGTTGGAGCATGAAGTATTTATTGATTGTCTTCCTTATGAGTGGCGGTCGGAGACGAGCGATGGTCTTTTCCTACCGATCTATCCCCCTAGGAGCATGCACGTAGTTCTTCGTTCAATGACTCATAGATTTTTTCAATAAATATGTGAGTTCTTTTTGACTAATGTTGAGTCCATGGATTATACGCACTATCACCCTTCCACCATTGCTAGCCTCTCTTGTGCCGCGCAACTTTCGCCGGTACCATACACCCACCATAGACCTTCCTAAAAACAGCCGTCATACCTACCTATTATGGCATTTCCATAGCCATTCCGAGATATATTGCCATGCAACTCTCCACCATTCCGTTTATTATGACACGCTTCATCATTGTCATATTGCTTTGCATGATCATGTAGTTGACATCGTATTTGTGGCAAAGCCTCCTTTCATAATTCTTTCATGCATGTCACTCTTGATTCATTGCACATCCCAGTACACCGCCTGAGGCATTCACATAGAGTCATCTTTTGTTCTAAGCATTGAGTTGTAATTTTTCAAGTTGTAAGTAAATAGAAGTGTGATAATCATCTTTATTAGAGCATTATCCCATGTGAAGAAATAAAAAAAGGGAAAAAAAGAGGCCAAAGAAGCCAAGAAAAAAAGAAAAGAAAGAAAAAAAGGAAAAAAAATGAGAAAAATAAAAAATGAGAGAAAAAGAGAGAAGGGGCAATGTTACTATCCTTTTTCCACACTTGTGCTTGAAAGTAGCACCATGATCTTCATGATAGAGAGTCTCTTATTTTGTCACTTTCATATACTAGTGGGAATTTGTCATTATAGAACTTGGCTTGTATATTCCAACGATGGGCTTCCTCAAATGCCCTAGGTCTTCATGAGCAAGCAAGTTGGATGCACACCCACTTAGTTTCTTTTTGAGCTTTCATACACTTATAGCTCTAGTGCATCCGTTGCATGGCAATCCCTACTCACTCACATTGATATCTATTGATGGGCATCTCCATAGCCCGTTGATACGCCTAGTTGATGTGAGACTATCTCCCTCCTTTTGTCTTCTCCACAACCACCATATTCTTTTCCACCATAGTGCTATGTCCATGGCTCGCGCTCATGTATTGCGTGAAAGTTGAAAAGGTTTGAGAACATCAAAGTATGAAACAAGTGCTTGGCTTGTCATCGGGGTTGTGCATGATTTGAGTATTTTGTGTGATGAAGATGGAGCATAGCCAGACTATATGATTTTCTAGGGATAAGCTTAGGTATTGTCATCTATGGTATGCAATCCATAAGTGGCTCTCATAATAGATTCATAAGGCAATTTAAATATTCTTACTAGGAAAGTGTTTCATGCATTTCCTTAATGGAAACTGGAATCTAATGTTTCCTTCTTTCATATCAATAATTACACCAATCGTTCCAAGGAAAGGTCTACCAAGAATAATAGGACATGTAGGAATGCAATCCATATCAAGAACAATGAAATCTACGGGCACATAAATCCTATTTGCAACAATAAGAACATAATTAATCCTTCCCATAGGTTTCTTAATGGTGGAATCCGCAAGATGCAAATTTAAAGAACAATCATCAAATTCACGGAAACCTAGCACATCACACAAAGTTTTTGGAATCGTGGAACTAGCACCCAAATCACACAAAGCATAGCATTCATAATCTTTAATATTAATATTAATAGTAGGTTCCCACTCATCATAAAGTTTTCTAGGGATAGAAACTTCTAGTTCAGGCTTTTCTTCAAAAGATTGCATCATAGCATCAACGATATGTTTAGTCAAAGCTTTATTTTGATTATAAGCATGAGGGGAATTTAACATGGATTGCAACAAGCAAATACAATCTATTAAAAAAATTATCGTAATTAAATTCCTTGAAATCCAAAATAGTGGGTTCATGGCTACTTAAAGTCTTGACCTCTCCCATCCCACTTTTGTCAATTTTTGCATCTAGATCTAAAAACTCTGAATCATTGGGATGCCTTTTAACTAAAGTTGACTCATCTCCAGTCCCATATTTATCAAGATTCATATTGGAAGACAAAGACTTAATAGGAGTCACATCAATCACTTTTAGATCTTCATCATTATTATCATGAAAACTAGAATAACATGCTTTTACAAATCAGTCTTTTTTAGCACGCATCTTAGTAATTATTTCTTTGCACTCATCAATGGAAATTCTCATGGTGTTGAGAGACTCATTGATATCATGATTAGGTGGTATAGATCTAAGTTTCAAAGAATAAACATCAAGATAAATTCTATCCACGTTCCTAGCCAACTCATCAATCTTAAGCAATTTTTCTTCAATCAAAGCATTGAAATTCTTTTGAGAACTCATAAATTCTTTAACACTATTCTCAAAATCAGAGGGTATCTTATTAAAATTTCCATAAGAGTTGTTGTAGGAATTACCATAATTATTAGAGGAGTTACTAGGAAACGGCCTAGGATTAAAATTGCCTCTATACGCATTGTTACCAAAATTGTTCCTACCAAAAAAATTCACATCCATTGATTCATTATTATTCTCAAACAAAGTGGACAAAGGCATATCATTATCATCAGAAGAAACATTTTTATTAGCAAATAATTTCATAAGTTCATCCATATTTCCACTCAAAACATTAATCTCTTCAATCGCATGAACTTTTTTACTAGTGGATCTTTCGGTGTGCCATTGAGAATAATTAACCATAATATTATCTAGGATCTTAGTAGCTTCTCCTAAAGTGATTTCCATAAAAGTGCCTCCTGTGTCTGAATCTAAAAGATTTCTAGAAGCAAAATTCAATCTGGCATAAATTTTTGTATAATCATCCACAAATGCAAACCATGTGTAGGGCAATTACGTATCATCAATTTCATCCTCTCCCAAGATTGTGCAACATGCTCATGATCAAGTTGCTTAAAATTCATAATATCATTCCTAAGGGAGATGATCTTAGCGGGCGAAAAATACTTAGAGACAAAAGCAACTTTACACTTATTCCATGACTCAATACTATTTTCGGCAAAGATGAGAACCAAGTTTTAGCACGATCTCTAAGCGAAAACAGAAATAACTTCAATTTAACAATATCATTATCTACATCTTTCTTCTTTTTCATATCGCACAAATCAACGGAATTGTTTAGATGGGATGTGGAATCTTCACTAGGAAGGCCAGAAAATTGATCTTTCATAATGAGATTCAACAAAGTGGCATTAATCTCACAAGATTCAGCATTAGTAGTAGGAGCAATCGAAGTGCTAATAAAATCATTGTTTTTGGTGTTGGAAAAGTTACACAATTTAGTATTATCTTGAGCCATCGAGACAAGCAATCAATCCAACACACAAGCACACAAGAAGAAAGCAAAAAGAGATGAATTGAAGAGGGGCGAAGAAAAGGAAAATGTTTTCAAAAAATTGTTTTAGAAGTGGGGGAGAGGAAAACGAGAGGCGCATGGAGAATAATGTAATGCAAGGGAGAAGAGTTTATGATAGGTACTTGGTATGGCTTGACTTGACATAGATCTCCCCGGCAACGGCGCCAGAATTCCTTCTTGCTACCTCTTGAGCTTGCGTTGGTTTTCCCTTGAAGAGGAAAGGGTGATGCAGCAAAGTAGCATAAGTATTTCCCTCAGTTTTGAGAACCAAGGTATCAATTCAGTAGGAGACAACACACAAGTCACCGAATACCTGCACAAACAATCAACAACTTGCAACCAACGCGATACAGGGGTTGTCAATCCCTTCACGGTCACTCGCGAAAGTGAGATCTGATAGAGATAGATAAACGGTAAAGTAAATATTTTTGGTATTTTTGGTTTATAGATTGCAAAATAGTAGATCGGAAACTAGCAAGATATAAACAAGATTCAATAATATGGAAAAGAGACCCGGGGGCCATAGGTTTCACTAGTGGCTTCTCTCAAGATAGCATACATTATGGTGGGTGAAGAAATTACTGTCGAGCAATTGATAGAAAAGCGCATAGTTATGATGACATCTAAGGCAATGATCATGAACATAGGCATCACGTCCGTGTCAAGTAGACTGACTCCTGCCTTCATATACTACTATTACTCCAAACATCAACCAGTATCCAACATGCATCTAGAGTATTAAGTTCATAAAGAATGGAGTAATGCATTAAGCAAGATGACATGATGTAGAGGAATTAACTCAAGCAATATGATGAAAACCCCATCTTGTTATCCTTGATGGCAACAATACAATACGTGCCTTGCTGCCCCTACTGTCACTGGGAATGGACGCTGCAATATTGAAGCCAAAGCTAAGCACTTCTCCCATTGCAAGAAAGATCAATCTAGTAGGCCAAACTAAACCGATAATTCGAAGAGACTTGCAAAGATATCAAATCATGCATATAAGAATTCAGAGAAGAACCAAATAATATTCATAGATAATCTTGATCATAAATCCATAATTCATCGGATCTCGGCAAACACACCGCAAAAGAGTATTACATCGAATAGATCTCCAAGAACATCGAGGAGAACATGGTATTGAGAATGAAAGAGAGAGAGAAGAAGCCATCTAGCTAATAACTATGGACAAACTACTCACGCTTCATCGGAGAGGTAATGGTGTTGATGTAGATGCCCTCCGTGATCGAATCCCCCTCTGATAGGATGCCGGAAAAGGCCCCAAGATGGGATCTCACGGATACAGAAGGTTGCAGTGGTGGAAAAGTGGTTTCGTAGCCCTGCTGGATGTTTTCAGGGTATAAGAGTACATATAGGCGAAGGAACAAGGTCAGGGGAGCTACGAGGGGCCCTACCCCCTGGGCGTGCCCTCCTGCCTCGTGGCCGCCTTGTTGCCTCTCCGACTTCATCTCCAAGTCTTCTAGTTTGCTTTCGGTCCAAGAAAGATCATCGTGAAGGTTTCATTCCGTTTGGACTCCATTTGGTATTCCTTTTCTGCAAAACTCTAAAATAGGCAGCAAAAAACAAAAAATGGCACTGGGTCCTCAGTTAATAGGTTAGTCCCAAAAATAATTTAAATAGCATATTAATGCCCATTAAACATCCAAAACAGATAATATAATAGCATGGAACAATAAAAAATAATAGATACGTTGGAGACGTATCAAGGCGCCGGACTCCAGTTGTGCCCGCCTTCCCGCCTCTTCGACCTCATCCTGTAGGAGATGGGCAGGCGCAAAGGCATCACGGGGCACTTATATTTTTTCAATCTTAAACCTGTAGGCACTTGCCAAATTTTAATTCAAATAATGATATCTCTCGTGTCCATGTTTGTGTTCTGTAATGCTTGTACTTGTATCATCATGTTAATGAAAAGGATGAACCTTGCCAGAAACCCATGCATTTATATGTCCATGCAGAGGTGAGAAGCCTCTTTAGTGTAAATAAACGAGTTTTTCCTGGCAGGCTATCTTGGCGGCACCCTTTTTGTCTGTCGAAGAGCCATATCTGCCGCTTATAGACAAAGGGGCCAGCCCCCTGCCAACTTCCTTTCATCAAAGGCAACTGCTACCATTCTGACCGAAGAAACATTCGAGTTAGGAATGGGAGAACCTAAGTCTAAAATGAGTGGCGAGGTTTTCAAATGCATAAGTTATAGCTTACATAACACGAATGGACCAGAGGTAAAACTTATCTGTTTGGCTTGGCGGAGATCGCAGTGCCGGGCAATCTTCTCAACTCCTTGTTGAATCCAAGTCCACAGTAAGAACCTGCAGCTCCATGCAAATGAGAATGATTACGGGATGCGGTCCTATCTATATACATATGCAGATGCTCGTAAAATGCTTATGCAGTGATCTGGAATGCTCATGCATGCATGCAATCTAGGTTGGGGCCCCCCCTACAGTGCTTCTTTATTTTCTCTTGCACGGGGACATCTCCCCGGCTTTGTACAAGGGGTTACATGCAGCTGAGGCAAGGCCTGTACAAATGGGTGGCTGTCGGGCAGGGCACGGCAGCCTCGCGCCTTACAGGTAGAACTTGCGTAGATGCTCAATATTCCATGAGTTTTGCAACTGAGTGCCATCTCCGGTCTCCAGACAGCATACGTCGGGTCTGGTGACTCATACTACCCGGTAAGGGCCTTCCCACTTTGGTGATAACTTGTGTGTACCCTTGGTGGACTGAACGTGCCTAAGGACAAGGTCATCTTCCTCAAAACACCGGACATGAACCCTGAGGCTATGATAGCAACGCAGGGCTTGCTGATAGTGTGCAGCACGCGTAGTAGCCCGGAGACGGTTCTCCCCGAGTGGCACAGTGTCGTCACGCCGGTGCTGATCTTGCACGACTTCATCATAAGCAAGTACTCGAGGCGACCCATAAATGAGTTCTGTGGGGATAACTGCTTCGGCCCTGTAGACCAGGGAGAAGGGAGTCTGCCTGGTAGCTCGGTTTGGTGTCGTTCTAAGGGACTAGAGAACTACCGGCAGCTCCTCGATCCACCGCCTGTCGTGCTTCTATAGCATATCAAAGGTTCTTGTCTTGAGTCCGCGTAGCACTTCAACGTTCTCCCTCTCAGCTTGTCCATTGCTCCGGGGGTGTGCCACAAAGGTGAATGAGATCTTGCATCCGAGGGCATGAACATATTGCATGAAGGTGCGGCTCATGAACTGGGTGCCGTTGTCGGTGATGATCCTCGCCGGAACTCCAAAACGACACACCAGATCTTTCAAGAACTGGATAGCTGACTGAGTAGTCACATTTCTCACAGCAGTCACTTCTGGCCACTTTGTAAACTTGTCGATGGCAACAAACAAGAATTTGAAGCCCCCGATTGCTTGGAGGAAGGGGCCGAGGATATCGAGCCTCCAGACCGAAAATGGCCATGATAGAGGGATTGTCTGAAGCTGTGGGCAGGCAGGTTGGTTTTCTTGGAATGGAACTGGCAGGCTTCACACTTAGTGACTAGCTCGACCGCATCTTGGAGGGCTGTGGGCCAATAGAATCCTTGCCGGAATGCTTTCCCAACTAATGCCCTTGATCCAATGTGGGAGCCGCACATTCTTTTGTGTATCTCAGCCAGCAGTTCCTTTCCTTCTTCCCGGGAGACACACTTCAATTTCACACCATTGGGCCTCCTTCTGTATAGAGTGTCGTTGACAAACTGATACATACTGGCCCTCCGAGCTACTTTTCCAGCTTCGTCTTGGTCGCTGGGAAGCTCTCTGGTTTGGAGCAAGCGGACAATGTGCCTTGCCCAAGTTGGAGCCTGGGGCTCGGCAACAAGGACTAGCGGCACCTCCATTGCTGCGGGAGCACCAGCCCCATACGCGGGGCCCATGGGCTCGGCTGGAGGGGGCGGTTCAGTAGGCTGCGAGGAGTTGTTTCTGGCAGGGTCTCTGCCGAGAGCGGACGGCTCTACCGGGAGAGGATTACTGGTGTCCAACTTTCTGCTCTTCCGGGCCATTGTTAATGGGGATACAGAGGGCTGAGTAAAACAAAGAACAAAAGTTCCTGGTTCCATAGGAAGCTTCTAGGCAACACATTTTGATAGATGATCAGCTATGCTGGTTTCTGCATGGGGTATGTGCTCTGTTTGCAATCCGTCAAAGTGCTCCTCCAATCTTCTCACTTCCTCGACGTATGCCTCCATCAATAGACTTTGATAAGCCTTGTTAACTTGTCTCACCACCAGCTATGAACCTCCTCGAATGATCAGTTTCTTAATTCCCAATTCTGCTGCAATCCTGAGCCCGGCAAGGAGCCCTTCATACTCTGTTGTATTGTTGGTTGCTTCTTCCCGGGCAAAATGCAAGCACGCCAGCCCCTGCACCATGTAGGGAGAAAGCACCATCAAAATACATAATCCAATCATGGGGTGATTCCTTGTCGGGGATAACTGTCTCTGTCACTTCCTCATAGGGGTTGGTGTCCATTCTGCAATAAACACTGCCAATGCCCTGCTCAGGACAGTCAACATGCTCTCAAACTTCAAACCAAAGCTGGATAGCTCCAAAGCCCACTCCGCTATTCTGCCGGTAGCCTCTAGGTTTCGGAGTATCTGCTGTAACAAGAAACGAGTAACAAGCGTGATCTCATGGGCTTGGAAGTAGTGGCGCAGTTTCCTTGAGGACATGATGAAACCAAAGATCAATTTTTGGACGCCAAACTACCTCGATCTAGCCCCTGCAACAAGGAACTAATGAAATACACTGGACGCTGCACCACTTTCTTCCTTGCCACGTCCTTGGGGTTGCCCTCATCTTCGTGCTCTCTGCTATTCTGATCCTTATTTGGCTCTGCCGGCCTATACTTACTCTCTTCCTCATTCACTTCTCGTTGTGCTACCAAGACTGCACCGACCACTTGGTTGGTTTCCGTTAAGTATAGCAACAACGGCTCCTGGGGTTTGGGTGCAACCAGGGTAGGCACATAGGGCAGGTAGGCCTTCAACTCTTGCAAAGCTGTGTCTGCTTCAGGGGTCCACTTTATAGGACCTGCCTTCTTCAAAATCTTGAAGAACGGCAGGGCACGCTCGGCAAACTTGGAGATGAATCTGCTTAGTGCGGCAATACACCCCGTCAGGCGCCTCACATCTTTAATTGTCCTTGGCGCTTGGATCTACTCAATGGCCTTGATCTTGTCGGGGTTAGCTTCGATTCCCCTGTGGGACACAAATCATCCAAGCAGCTTGCCAGAGGGGACTCCAAACACACACTTCTCTGGGTTTAGCTTCAAGTTGATCTTGCGCAGATTTGCATATGTTTCCTCCAAATCCTAAATAAGAGTTGCTTCGTCCTTGGTTTTGACCACAATGTCATCCATATAAGCCTCGATATTTTTGTGCAGCTGAGGTTCAAAACCAATCAGGACTGCTCTTGCAAAGGTGGACCCGGCACTCTTTAATCCAAATGGCATGCGGACAAAGCAGTACATACCATATGGAGTAATGAACGACGTCTTCTCCTCATCTTCTTTGGACATGAAGATCTGGTGATATCCAGAATATGCATCCAAAAAGGAGAGCAAATCACAACCTGAAGTGGAACCCATAATCTGATCAATACGCGGCAAGGGAAATGGGTCCTTAGGGCAAGCTTTGTTGAGATCTGTGAAATAAATGCACAACCTCCACTTCCTGTTTGCCTTCTGGACTACCACTGGGTTCGCTAGCCAAGTGGGATGTAGCACTCCTCTGACCAAACAAGCTGCCTCAAGCTTCTTGATCTCTTCTGCAATAAATTGTTGCCTCTCCAAGGCCTGCTTCCGGACTTTCTGTTTAACAGGTCTGGCGTGTGGGCAGACAGCAAGGTGGTGCTCAATTACCTCCCTGGGAACACCAGGGATATTAGATGGTTGCCGTGCAAACACATCGATATTCGCCTGCAGGAAGGCAACAAGCGCGCTTTCCTATTTGTCATCAAGGGTGGCGCTGATAGTGAAAGTACCATCAATGCCAGCTAGCCCTGTCTGGACCTTTTCCACTTTTTGAGCAGCAACCCTAGATCTCTTGCTGTTGGAACACTCCGGCACGTCATCAACGGATGTTGTGCACTCGGTGGGGGTACGCTTCCCGGGATCTTTGCCGGAGGTCCTACAATCCTTCTTCTTTCCTTTGCTTTCCTTGGCGGGAACTGCTGCCGTCACTGCCTCTGCCGCGACCGCATGCTGGTACATCTTGTCCACACAAATGATGGCATCTTTCTCATCTGATGGGACGGTGAGGACTCATAGTGGCCCATGCATCTTCAGGGTGTTGTAGGCATAGTGGGATGCCACCATGAATTTAGCCAAGGTGGGGCATCCAAGGATCCCATTGTACGGCAGGGGGATATCAACTACGTCAAACACAATCTTCTCAGTCCGGTAGTTAAATTCTCCCCCAAATGTTTCTGGCAACGTAACCTTTCCCTTAGGATGACTCATGCGGGATTAACTCGTTGAAACATCCCGGTAACCTCTAGCTCTCTTCTGCTATTTGAAGCTTGCTGATAACTGCTGGGGAAATCGGATTCATTCCGGCCCCACCATCCACCAGCATCTTCGTGACCTTGAGGTTGCGAATTGTTGGAGACACCGACGATGACAGGCACCCTACCACAGTGGTACGGCTAGGGTGGTCCTCTTCGTCAAAGATGATGGGTGTACGAGACTATTTGAGCGGCTTCCGGACCTCTGGCGCTGGTTCCACGACATTGACTTCCCGCGCCCACCGCTTGAGCTGGCGGTGGGAGGTGTGCAGAGATACACCCCCGTCAACGCATAGGGCGTCAGTGGCCTTCTGAAACTCTTGCTCACTGGTTTCCTCTTCATCCCCTCTATCACTCTCATCATCACAGGCTTGCATTTCCTGGCCCTTCACGGGTTTTCCTTTACTCCGAAAGGGTTTGCTGGGGCGATTTGCTTCACCACCTTGGCCCTTACCACCAGCGACATTCTGACCCTTTTCCTTATCATGCTTCTCATATTCTTCTCTCTATCTCTTGACTAACTGCTCAGCTTGATAGCATTTTTGAAGGCCGTGCCCTTTGGTTTGATGGATCTTGTAGTACGGCCCATCGCCCTTTCTGGCCTTCTCGCCAGCCGCAGCTTCTTGGCACTCAGCGCACACGGCAACCTCCTTGCCGGGGGCCTCAGCCTTGGTGATCTTGCCGGTACTTGGGGTGCCTGATCCTTCAACAATTAATACTGCCTTATCCCTTCGCTTCTTGCCCTTCTTCTGACTGGTGCACTCATCATCATCCTCTGAATCAGCATTGGTGCAATCCTCCTCTCCTGGCAACTTCCTTCCTTCCTCCATCCGAGCACACTTATCCACTAGGGTGTACAACTCCTTCACAGTCTTGGGCAACCACATGTTCATATTAGAACAGATCCGACGGTTGCGCACATTGGACTGGAAGGCAGCTATCATGGCTGCCGGATGGACATTTGGAATATTTCTATGAACTTTGCTCAATCTCCGTAAATACTTATGGAGGGTTTCTCTGTCCTTCTGTTGGAGAAGCTGTAGGTCGCTGGGACGGACCGGCTCCTGGTGGCCACCGGTGAAAGCACCGATGAACTCGTGACATAGGTCTGCCCATGATGAAATAGAGTTCTCCGGCAGGTGCATCAGCCAAGACCTCACATTGGACTTGAGGGCCAAAGGGAAGTAGTTGGTGAACACCTTCTCATCTCTTCCCCTAGTAGCCTGAACAATGATGGTGTAGATGCTCAGGAACTCTGCCGGGTTCAGCCTCCCGTCGTACTTCTCAGCTATCTCTGGCTTGAACATGCGAACGTACGGCTAACGGACTTGCCGCAGCTAACGGGTGAAGGAAGGGTAGCCAAACTTGAAGAGCAGGGCCCCACCAACACCGAGCGCGGGCTCGTCGACGTCGGGGCCGCCGTGCCTGTTGGCTCGGAGGAGATCGCTGTGGCACTGCTCGACGACGCACACATCTCCTCTCCACCTATCTTCCGGGGTTCATCGTTGGCCTGGACGTGCTCGAGGATCAAAGGAAGCCATCGAGACGTCATCGGGGTCTTGATTTGGTCGCGCCCATGCTAGCTGTCGTGGCGGGGACTGCACCATGGGGACGGATCCTTCCGTACAGGCAGTAGCATGGGCCACCGCCGTCGCTCAGGGAGGTCGTGGCGGGCCAGCTCATCGTGAGCCTTCGGCTTCTACGAAACCGAGCAGGCTTTGGATGGTGGCACGCCATTCGTCCATCTACTCGGCCGCCGGCAGAAACCTTAGCAACAGCTGAGTCTGCGCCATGGCCTTCGAGGCTGTCCTTGGCATAGATGATGATGAAGTCGATCGCGCCATTGCTTGGCTCCTGATGGAGCCAGCGGTGGCAGCACTGCGCCCCTGCTGTTGTGGTGCAACCACCTGGGCGATAGGGTGGTGTGGAGGCGCTCGAGGGTCGATGGCTCCACTGGGCGTAACAGCTAGGTCGACTTGCCCAGGGGAATGTGCCCGCGCGGCGGTCGCGCCCGTGACAGGGGCAGACGGAGGGTAGCAGTTCGCCCCAGACCGAGCGTCCTCACTACAGTTGTGCCCGTCGACGAGCGAAGCGTGGCCGTCGAGGCGATGCTGATGTTGCTCTCCTCTAGTGTCTCCTGCTCCCGCGTCGGCCATGGGAGAAGGGGTGGCAGTACTGCCCGCTTCGACCATATCCCCAGCAGCGTTCGCGTCCTTGTGCGTCTCCGTGCCCCCCCCCCCGCAGCGTCGGATGCCGTGGGCGTCAGGGCCTTCGAGGCGGACAGATGAGCCGAAGAAGCAGGTTTCTTCTTGGGCGCCATGGTTAACGGTGCTGTCGAAGATGCAGATGGCGATGAAGGTGACGCGCTACTCATGTCTTCAGGTTCGCACAAGCGAGCCACCTACCTGGCATGCAAAAGATGTCGCAGGAAACCACGGCCACCTATGGGGCCAGGGCGGCCCCTTGCTGGTTCGGTAGGGGAGTCACGTTGCACAAAGAGCAGACCAACATGGGGCAGCACGACAGAGATTACACGAGCAGTTTTACCCAGGTTCGGGCCACCGCGAGGCGTAAAACCCTACTCCTACTTTGGTGGGTTGATGGTGGTGGTGGTGCGCAGTACACTTGCCCGACAAGGGTTGCCTTAGGGCAGCAGCGACTACGTGCGTATGAGGGTGCGAGTGATCCAACTTTCCAACCCCTCTAATTGTTGCCATGGGCCTCCTTTTATATGCTAAGGGGTCACCACAGTGGCAAATTAGTCATTAGACACTGATAAGATAGCAAGTAGTGCTATCATACCTAACTCTGTAGGCTGACAGTGCGCATTAAATGCGCGCTTAACGTCATGCCATTGGTTGCCCGGCAAGGCTTGTCGAGCTATCTTGCCACCTCCACGCCTGCTCGTTTGACACGTCATAGGACGGGTGTCATCTGTGGGTTTTCTTGGTAGAGAGTGGCTACCATGTGGCGAATGGCTGCCACTTAATCACTCTGCAGTTTGACACCACACTGATCGACAACGTGGGTCGTGGTAGATTGGTTGGTGAGGTGATCTGGCCTCCGTGAGTCTCGGCAGGCCCTGTCGGGGTGCCTTGGTCATCTTCTCCTGGGGGTGGCCTTGTCCCTTGCCGGGCTCACCTGCTCGGCAAGGGAGGCCTCTTTCTTGATGATATCTTGCTCCTCTGACTTGGCCTTGGTCCTTTCTGATCTTCTTGTTGATGCTTCAAATCTCTTGGTCTCTTGTTCATCTTGGTCTGATGCTTCAATCTTGATCTTGTGCCTGTGCATAGTCAGGGCGACAGGACCAGGGTTCTTTGCACTGACAACTAGGAACTTTTGTTCTCCGTCTTACTCAGCCCTCGTATCCCCAGCGACAATGGCCCAAAAGAGGAGAAAGTTGGACACTGGAAAGCCTCTCCCAGTAGAGCCGTCTGCTCCCGGCAGAGACCCTGCCGAAAACAACTCCTCGTAGCCTACTTGACCACCCCCTCCAGTCAGGCCCATGGACCCCGCGTATGAAGCTAGTGCTCCCACAGCAGAGGTGGTTCCGCTAGTCCTCGTTGCCGAGCCACAGGCTCCAGCTTGGGTAAGGCACATTGTCCGCTTCCTCCAAATCGGAGAGCTTCTCGACGACTAAGACGAAGCTGAAAAAGTACCCTGGAGGGCCAGTATGTGTCAGTTTGTCGATGACACTCTGTACAGAAGGAGGCCCAACGGTGTGAAATTGAAGTGTGTCTGCCGGGAAGAAGGAAAGGAACTTCTGGCTGAGATACACAAAGGAATGTGTGGCTCCCACATTAGGTCAAGGGCATTAGCTGGGAAAGCATTCCGACAAGGATTCTATTGGCCCACAGCCCTCCAAGATGCGGTCGAGCTAGTCACGAAGTGTGAAGCCTACCAGTTCCATTCCAAGAAACCCACCTGCCTGCCCAAGCGCTTCACACAATTCCTCTATCATGGCCATTTTCGGTCTGGGGGCTCGTTATCCTCGGCCCCTTCCCCTGAGCAATCGGGGGCTTCAAATTCTTGTTTGTTGCCATCGACAAGTTTACAAAGTGGCCAGAAGTGACTACCGTGAGAAAGGTGACTGCTCAGTCAGCTATCAAGTTCTTGAAAGATCTGGTGTGTCGTTTTGGAGTTCCAGCAAGGATCATCACCGACAACGACACCCAGTTCACGAGCCACGCCTTCATGCAATATGTTCATGCCCTCGGATGCAAGATCTCATTCGCCTCTGTGGCACACCCCCGGAGTAATGGACAAGCTGAGAGGGCGAACGCTGAAGTGCCACGCAGACTCAAGACAAGAACCTTTGATACACTGCAGAAGCACGACAGGCGGTGGATCGAGGAGCTACCGGGCAGACTCCCTTCTCCCTGGTCTATGGGGTAGAAGCAGTTATCCCCATGGAACTCATTTACGGGTCGCCTCGAGTACATGCTTACGATGAAATCGTGCAAGATCAGCACCAGCGTGACGATGCTGTGCTACTCAAGGAGAGCTGTCTCCGGGCTGCTACGCGTGCTGCACGCTATCAGCAAACCCTGCGTCACTATCATAGCCGCAGGGTTCATGCCCGGTGTTTTGAGGAAGGTGACCTTGTCCTTAGGCGTGTTCAGTTCGACAAGGGTACACACAAGTTATCACCAAAGTGGGAAGGCCCTTACCGGGTAGTACGAGTCACCAGACGCGGCGCAGTCCGTCTGGAGACTGGAGATGTCACTCAGTTGCAAAACTCATGGAATATTGAGCATCTCCGCAAGTTCTACCCGTAAGGCACGAGGCTGCCGGGCCCTGCCCGGTAGCCACCCATTTGTATAGGCCTTGCCTCAGCTGCATGTAACCCCTTGTACAAAGCCGGGGCGATGACCCATGCAAGAGAAATAAAGAAGCGCTGTAGGGGGCCCCACCTAGATTGCATGCATGCATGAGCATTCTAGACCACTGCATAAGCATTTCATGAGCATCTGCATCTGCATATAGATAGGATCATATCTTGCATTCATTCTCATCTACATGAAGCTGCAGGTTCTTGCCATGATCTTGGCTTCGACAAGGGGTTGAGAAGATTGCCCGGTACTGCGACCCCCGACAGGCCAAACAGATAAGTTCTGCCTCTTGTCCATTCGTGTTTTGTAAGCTATAACTTATGCATTTGAAAACCTCGCCACTCTTTCTAGACTTAGGTGCTCCCATTACTGACTCGAACGCTGCTTCGGTCAGAATGGTCGTAGTTGCCTTTGATGAAACAAAGTTGGCGAGGTGCTAGCCCCTTTGTCTGTAACCCGGCTGATATGGCTCTCCGGCAGACAACAAGGGTCCCGACAAGATAGCCTGCCGGGAAAAACTCGTTTATTTACACTAAAGAGGCATCTCACCTCTGCATGGACATATACATGCACGAGTTCCTGACAAGGTTCGTCTTTTTCATTACCATGCTAATACAAGTACAAGTATTACAGAACACTAGCATGGACACGAGAGATTACATTATTTGAATTAAAATTTGGCCAGTGCCTACAGTTTAATATCGAAAAAAGATAAGTGCCCTGTAAACTCCTCTCCCTGTTCCTTCTCCCCCCAGGATACATGGAGGAAAGAAAATAAGCAGGAGCAACACCCAAGCAGGAGTCCACCCTGATCTTGTCAAGGCCTGCCGGACGCGAGGCTTGACAAGATTGGGAGTGGTGAGGCTGTGAAGGAGGAGGTCGACCGGAGCAGCCCGGTGGCGCCCTTGGTCACCACCACCAGGGCCCGCCAGAAGCCCCAACTCGAGCTGCAGTGGAGTCATCCAACAAAGCTCAGCTGGAAGGCTGCTAGAGGAGGCGAAGGCACCAAGAGAACAACCCCTTCCTCGGCAGCCAGGAGGCCGGTGATGACGGTGCCGGGAGGAACGGAAAGATGAGGCGGCAGGACGCCAGGACAAGACAAACGCGTCGATGCAGTCGTACTCCATCCTGACGGCCTGCCTCCCGCCTTCTCCGTCTTCCCTGGCTTCATCTTCATAAACACCTCGCCAGGGAAGTGTTGGAAATATGCCCTAGAGGCAATAATAAAATCATTATTATTATATTTCCTTGTTCATGATAATTGTCTTTTATTCATGCTATAATTGTATTATCCGAAAATCGTAATACACGTGTGAATACATAGACCACAATACGTCCCTAGTAATCCTCTAGTTGACTAGCTCGTTGGTCAACAGATAGTCATGGTTTCCTGACTATGGACATTAGATGTCATTGACAACGGGATCACATCATTAGGAGAATGATGTGATGGACAAGACCCAATCCTAAGCATAGCACAAGATCGTGTAGTTCGTTTTGCTAGAGCTTTTCCAATGTCAAGTATCTCTTCCTTAGACCATGAGATCGTGTAACTCCCGGATACCGTAGGAGTGCTTTGGGTGTACCAAACGTCACAACGTAACTGGGTGACTATAAAGGTGCACTACAGGTATCTCTGAAAGTGTCTGTTGGGTTGACACGGATCAAGACTGGGATTTGTCACTCCGTATGACGGAGAGGTATCTCTGGGCCCACTCGGTAATGCATCATCATAATGAGCTCAAAGTGACCAAGTGTTTGGTCACGGGATCATGCATTACGGTACGAGTAAAGTGGCTTGCCGGTAACGAGACTGAACAAAGTATTGGGATACCGACGATCGAGTCTCGGGCTTGTAACGTACCGATTGACAAAGGCGCAGCCCCTCCCCTCCCCAACACCTCTCCTCCTCCGTCACGAGCTTGGCGAAGCCCTGCCGGAGTACTGCTTCTCCACCAACACCACGCCGTCATGCTGCCGTTGGAGCTGTCTTCCTCAACCTCTCCTTCCTCCTTGTTGGATCAAGACGGAGGAGACGTCGTCCGTTTCGTACGTGTGTTGAACGCGGAGGTGCTGTCCGTTCGGCACTTGGTCATCGGTGATCTGAATCACGTCGAGTACGACTCCATCATCACCGTTCCCTCGAACACTTCCGCACGCGATCTACAAGTGGTTTGTAGATGCAAACTCACTCCCTTGACTCGTTGCTTAGATGAACTCATAGATGGAACTTGGTGAAACCGTAGGAAAATTTTTAATTTTCTGCAACATTCCCCAACAGTGGCATCATGAGCTAGGTCTATGCGTAGTTCTCTATTGCACGAGTAGAACACAATTTTGTTGTGGGCGTAGATCTTGTCAACTTGCTTGCCGCTACTAGTCTTATCTTGCTTCAGCGGTATTGTGGGATGAAGCGGCCTGGACCAACCTTACACGTACACTTACGTGAGACCGGTTCCACCGACTGACATGCACTAGTTGCATAAGGTGGCTGGCGGGTGTCTGTCTCTCCCACTTTAGTTGAAGCGGATTCGATGAAAAGGGTCCTTATGAAGGGTAAATAGAAGTTGACAAGATCACGTTGTGGTTATTTGTAGGTAAGAAAACGTTCTTGCTAGAACCCAATTGCAGCCACGTAAAAGATGCAACAACAATTAGAGGACGTCAAACTTGTTTTTGCAGCAATTGTCATGTGATGTGATATGGCCAGAAGTTGTGATGAATGATGAATGATATATTGTGATGTATGAGATCATGTTCTTGTAATAGGAATCACGACTTGCATGTCGATGAGTATGACAACCGGCAGGAGCCATAGGAGTTGTCTTTATTTTTTGTATGACCTGCGTGTCATTGAAGAACGCCATGTAAATTACTTTACTTTATTGCTAAACGCGTCAGCCATAGAAGTAGAAGTAGTCGTTGGCGTGACAACTTCATGAAGACACGATGATGGAGATCATGATGATGGAGATCATGGTGTCATGCCGGTGACGAAGATGATCATGGAGCCCCGAAGATGGAGATCGAAGGAGCTATATGATATTGGCCATATCATGTCACTATTATATAATTGCATGTGATGTTTATTATGTTTATGCATCTTGTTTACTTAGAACGATGGTAGTAAATAAGATGATCCCTTATAATAATTTCAAGAAAGTGTTCCCCCTAACTGTGCACCGTTGCTAAAGTTCGTTGTTTCGAAGCACCACGTGATGATCGGGTGTGATAGATCCTTACGTTCACATACAACAGGTGTAAGACAGATTTACACATGCAGAACACTTAGGGTTAACTTGACGAGCCTAGCATGTACAGACATGGCCTCGGAACACAAGAGACCGAAAGGTCAAACATGAGTCGTATGTAAGATACGATCAACATGGAGATGTTCACCGACGATGACTAGTCCGTCTCACGTGATGATCGGACACGGCCTAGTCGACTCGGATCGTGTAACACTTAGATGACTAGAGGGATGTCTAATCTGAGTGGGAGTTCATTAAAATAATTTGATTAGATGAACTTAATTATCATGAACTTAGTCTAAAACTTTTTGCATAATATGTCTTGTAGATCAAATGGCCAACGCTCATGTCAACATGAACTTCAACACGTTCCTAGAGAAAACCAAGCTGAAAGATGATGGCAGCAACTATACGGACTGGGTCCGGAACCTGAGGATCATCCTCATAGCTGCCAGGTAACAATATGTCCTAGAAGGACTGCTAGGTGACTCTCCCGTCCCAGAGAACCAAGACATTATGAATGCTTGGCAGTCTCGTGCTGATGATTACTCCCTCATTCAGTGCGGCATGCTTTACAGCTTAGAACCGGGGCTCCAAAAGCGTTTTGAGCAACACGGAGCATATGAGATGTTCGAGGAGCTGAAACTAGTTTTCCAAGCTCATGCCCGGGTCGAGAGATATGAAGTCTCCGACAAGTTCTATAGTTGTAAGTGTAGGGTTTCGTAGTAATTTCAAAAAATTTCCTACGCACACGCAAGATCATGTGATGCATAGCAACGAGAGGAGAGTGTTGTCTACGTACCCAACGCAGACCGACTGCGGAAGCGATGACACGACGTAGAAGAAGTAGTCGTACGTCTTCACAATCCAACCGATCAAGCACCGAAACTACGGCACCTCCGAGTTCGAGCACACGTTCAGCTCGATGACGATCCCCGGACTCCGATCCAGCAAAGTGTCGGGGAAGAGTTTCGTCAGCACGACGGCGTGGTGACGATCTTGATGAACTACAGCAGCAGGGCTTCGCCTAAACTCCGCTACAGTATTATCGAGGAATATGGTGGCAGGGGGCACCGCACACGGCTAAGGAATCGATCACGTGGATCAACTTGTGTCAACTTGTGTGTTTAGAGGTGCCCCTGTCTCAGTATATAAAGGAGTAGAGGGGGGAGGCTGGCCGGCCATAGAGGGAGGCGCAGGAGAGTCCTACTCCCTCTGGGAGTAGGATTCCCCCCCCAATCCTAGTCCAACTAGGATTCCTCGGAGGGGAAGGGAGAGAGGGGGGCCGGCCACCTTCTCCTAGTCCTAATAGGACTAGGGGAGGGGGAAGAGGCGCAGCCACCTTGGGCTGCCCCTTTCTCCTTTCCACTAAGGCCCATGAAGGCCCATATGGCTCCCGGGGGGTTCCGGTAACCTCCCGGTAACCCGGTAAAATCCCGATTTCACCCGGAACACTTCCGATGTCCAAACATAGGCTTCCAATATATCAATCTTTATGTCTCGACCATTTCGAGACTCCTCGTCATGTCCGTGATCACATCCGGGACTCCGAACAACCTTCGGTACATCAAAATGCATAAACTCATAATATAACTGTCATCGTAACCTTAAGCGTGCGGACCCTACGGGTTCGAGAACAATGTAGACATGACCGAGACACGTCTCCGGTCAATAACCAATAGCGGGACCTGGATGCCCATATTGGCTCCTACATATTCTACGAAGATCTTTATCGGTCAGACCGCATAACAACATACGTTGTTCCCTTTGTCATCGGTATGTTACTTGCCCGAGATTCGATCGTCGGTATCCAATACCTAGTTCAATCTCGTTACTGGCAAGTCTCTTTACTCGTTCCGTAATACATCATCTCACAACTAACATATTAGTTGTAATGCTTGCAAGGCTTATGTGATGTGTATTACCGAGAGGGCCCAGAGATACCTCTCCGACAATCGGAGTGACAAATCCTAATCTCGAAATACGCCAACCCAACATCGACCATTGGAGACACCTGTAGTACTCCTTTATAATCACCCAGTTACGTTGTGACGTTTGGTAGTACCCAAAGTGTTCCTCCGGTAAACGGGAGTTGCATAATCTCATAGTCATAGGAACATGTATAAGTCATGAAGAAAGCAATAGCAACATACTAAACGATCGGGTGCTAAGCTAATGGAATGGGTCATGTCAATCAGATCATTCTACTAATGATGTGACCTCGTTAATCAAATAACAACTCATTGTTCATGGTTAGGAAACATAACCATCTTTGATTAACGAGCTAGCCAAGTAGAGGCATACTAGTGACACTCTGTTTGTCTATGTATTCACACATGTATTATGTTTCCGGTAAATACAATTCTAGCATGAATAATAAACATTTATCATGATTATAAGGAAATAAATAATAACTTTATTATTGCCTCTAGGGCATATTTCCTTCAGTCTCCCACTTGCACTAGAGTCAATAATCTAGATCACATCACCATGTGATTAACATCGATAGTTCACATCATCATGTGATTAACACCCATAGTTCACATCGCCATGTGACCAACACCCAAAGGGTTTACTAGATTCAGTAATCTAGTTCACATCGCTATGTGATTAACACCCAAGGAGTACTAAGGTGTGATCATGTTTTGCTTGTGAGAGAATCTTAGTCAACGGGTCTACCACATTCAGATCCACATGTATTTTGCAAATTTCTATGTCAACAATGCTCTGCATGGAGCTACTCTAGCTAATTGCTCCCACTTTCAGTATGTATCTAGACCGAGACTTAGAGTCATCTAGATTACTGTCAAACTTGCATCGGCGTAACCCTTTACGACGAACCTTTTTCCACTTCCATAATCGAGAAACATATCCTTATTTCACTAAGGATAATTTTGACCGCTGTCCAGTGATCTACTCCTAGATCATTATTGTACTCCCTTGCCAAACTCAGTGGTAGGGCATACAATAGATCTGGTATACAGCATGGCATACTTTATAGAACCTATGACTGAGGCATAGGGAATGACTTTCATTCTCTTTCTATTTTCTGCTGTGGTCGGGCTTTGAGTCTTACTCAACTTCACACCTTGTAACACAGGCAAGAACTCTTTCTTTGACTGTTCCATTTTGAACTACTTCAAAATCTTGCCAAGGTATGTACTCATTGGAAAAACTTATCAAGCGTCTTGATCTATCTCTATAAATCTTGATACTCAATATGTAAGCAGCTTTACCGAAGTCTTTCTTTGAAAAACTCCTTTTAAACATTCCTTTATGCTTTACAGAATAATTCTACATTATTTCCGATCAACAATATGTCATTCACATATACTTCATCAGAAATGCTGTAGTGCTCCCACTCACTTTCTTGTAAATACAGGCTTCACCGCAAGTCTGTATAAAACTATATGCTTTGATCAACTCATCAAAGCGTATATTCCAACTCCGAGATGCTTGCACCAGTCCACAGATGGATCGCTGGAGCTTGCACATTTTGTTAGCACCTTTCGGATTGACAAAACCTTCTGCTGCATCATATACAACTCTTCTTTAATAAATCCATTAAGGAATGCAGTTTTGTTTATCCATTTGCCAGATTTCATAAAAAGCGGCAATTACTAACATGATTCAGACAGACTCAAGCATAGATACGAGTGAGAAGCTCTCATCGTAGTCAACACCTTGAACTTGTCGAAAACCTTTCGCGACAATTCTAGCTTTGTAGATAGTAACACTACTATCAGCGTCCGTCTTCCTCTTGAAGATCCATTTATTCTCAATTGCTTGCCGATCATCGGGCAAGTCAACCAAAGTCCAAACTTTGTTCTCATACATGGATCATATCTCAGACTTCATGGCCTCAAACCATTTCGCGGAATCTGGGCTCATCATCGCTTCCTCATAGTTCGTAGGTTCGTCATAGTCAAGTAACATGACCTCCAAAACAGGATTACCGTACCACTCTGGTGCGGATCTCACTCTGGTTTACCTACGAGATTCGGTAGTAACTTGATCTGAAGTTACATGATCATCATCATTAGCTTCCTTACTAATTGGTGTAGTAGTCACAAGAACAGATTTTTGTGATGAACTACTTTCCAATAAGGGAGAAGGTACAATTACCTTATCAAGTTTTCTACTTTCCTCCCACTCATTTCTTTCAAGAGAAACTCCTTCTCCAGAAAAACTCCGAATTTAGCAACAAAAGTCTTGCCTTCGGATTTGTGATAGAAGGTGTACCCAACAGTTTCCTTTGGGTATCCTATGAAGACGCACTTCTCCGATTTGAGTTTGAGCTTATCAGGTTGAAACTTTTTCACATAAGCATTGTAACCTCAAACTTTAAGAAACGACAGCTTAGGTTTCTTGCCAAACCATAGTTCATACGGTGTCGTCTCAACGGATTTAGATGGTGCCCTTTTAACGTGAATGCAGCTGTCTCTAATGCATAACCCCAAAATGATAGTGGTAGATCGGTAAGAGACATCATAGATCGCACCATATCTAATAAAGTACGGTTATGACGTTCGGACACACCATTACATTGTGGTGTTCCAGGTGGCGTGAGTTTGTGAAACTATTCCACATTGTTTTAATTGAAGACCAAACTCGTAACTCAAATATTTGTCTCCGCGATCAGATCGTAGAAACTTTATTTTCTTGTCACGATGATTTTCCACTTCACTCTGAAATTCTTTGAACTTTTCAAATGTTTCAGACTTATGTTTCATCAAGTAGATATACCCATATCTGCTCAAATCATCTATGAAGTTCAGAAAATAATGATACTTGCCGTGAGCCTTAACACTCATCGGACCGCATACATCAGTATGTATTATTTCCAATAAGTCAGTTGCTCGCTCCGGAGAACGGAGTCTTAGTCATCTTGCCCATGAGGCATGGTTCGCAAGCATCAAGTGATTCATAATCAAGTGGTTCCAAAAGTCCATCGGTATGGAGTTTCTTCATGCGCTTTATACCGATATGACCTAAACGACAGTGCCACAAATAAGTTGCACTTTCATTATCAACTCTGCATCTTTTGGCTTCAACATTATGAATATGTGTATTAATACTATCGAGATTTAGTAAGAATAGACCACTCTTCAAGGGTGCATGACCATAAAAGATATTACTCATATAAATAGAACAACCATTATTCTCTGATTTAAATGAATAACCGTCTCGCATTAAACAAGATCCAGATATAATGTTCATGCTCAACGCTGGCACCAAATAACAATTATTTAGGTCTAATATTAATCCCGAAGGTAGATGTAGAGGTAGCGTGCCGACTGCGATCACATCGACTTTGGAACCGTTTCCCACGCACATCGTCACCTCGTCCTTTGCTAGTGCCCGCTTATTCTGTAGTCCCTGTTTCGAGTTGCAAATATTAGCAACAGAACCAGTATCAAATACCCAGGTGCTACTGCGAGCTCTAGTAAGGTACACATCAATAACATGTATATCACATATACCTTTGTTCACCTTGCCATCCTTCTTATCCGCCAAATACTTGGGGCAGTTCCGCTTCCAGTGACCAGTCTGCTTGCAGTAGAAGCACTCAGTTTCAGGCTTAGGTCTAGACTTGGGTTTCTTCTCTTGAGCAGCAACTTGCTTGCCGTTCTTTTTGAAGTTCCCCTTTTTCTTCCCTTTGCCCTTTTTCTTGAAACTAGTGGTCTTGTTAACCATCAACACTTGATGCTCCTTCTTGATTTCTACCTCCGCAGCTTTCAGCATTGCGAAGAGCTCGGGAATAGTCTTGTTCATCCCTTGCATATTATAGTTCATCACGAAGCTCTTGTAGCTTGGTGGCAGTGATTGGAGAATTCTGTCAATGACGCAATCATCCGGAAGATTAACTCCCAATTGAATCAAGTGATTATTATACCCAGACATTTTGAGTATATGCTCACTGACAGAACTGTTCTCCTCCATCTTGCAGCTATAGAACTTATTGGAGACTTCATATCTCTCAATCCGGGCATTTGCTTGAAATATTAACTTCAACTCCTGGAACATCTCATATGCTCCATGACGTTCAAAACGTCGTTGAAGTCCCGATTCTAAGCCGTAAAGCATGGCACACTGAACTATCGAGTAGTCATCAGCTTTGCTCTGCCAGACGTTCATAACATCTGGCGTTGCTCCAGCAGCAGGCCTGGCACCCAGCGGTGCTTCAAGGACATAATTCTTCTGTGCAGCAATGAGGATAAACCTCAGATCACGGATCCAATCCGCATCATTGCTACTAACATCTTTCAACACAATTTTCTCTAGGAACATATCAAAATAAACATAGGGAAGCAACAACGCGAGCTATTGATCTATAATTTGCAAAATACTACCAGGACTAAGTTCATGATAAATTTAAGTTCAATTAATCATATTATTTAAGAACTCCCACTTAGATAGACATCCCTCTAATCCTCTAAGTGATCACGTGATCCAAATCAACTAAACCATGTCCGATCATCACGTGAGATGGAGTAGTTTCAATGGTGAACATCATTATGTTGATCATATCTACTATATGATTCACGCTCGACCTTTCGGTCTCCATGTTCCGAGGCCATATCTGCATATGCTAGGCTCGTCAAGTTTAACCTAAGTATTCTGCGTGTGCAAAAACTGGCTTGCACCCGTTGTAGATGGACGTAGAGCTTATCACACCCGATCATCACGTGGTGTCTGGGCACGACGAACTTTGGCAACGGTGCATACTCAGGGAGAACACTTCTTGATAATTTAGTGAGAGATCATCTTATAATGCTACCGTCAATCAAAGCAAGATAAGATGCATAAAAAGATAAACATCACATGCAATCAATATAAGTGATATGATATGGCCATCATCATCTTGTGCCTGTGATCTCCATCTCCGAAGCACCGTCATGATCACCATCGTCACCGGCGCGACACCTTGATCTCCATCATAGCATCGTTGTCGTCTCGCCAATCTTATGCTTCCATGACTATCACTACCGTTTAGTAATAAAGTAAAGCATTACATCGCGATTGCATTGCATACAATAAAGCGACAACCATATGGCTCCTGCCAGTTGCCGATAACTTGGTTACAAAACATGATCATCTCATACAATAAAATTCAGCATCATGCCTTGACCATATCACATCACAACATGCCCTGCAAAAACAAGTTAGACGTCCTCTACTTTGTTGTTGCATGTTTTACATGGCTGCTACGGGCTTAAGTAAGAACCAATCTCACCTACGCATCAAAACCACAACGATAGTTTGTCAAATAGACTCCGTTTTAACCTTCGCAAGGACCGGGCGTAGCCATACTTGGTTCAACTAAAGTTGGAGAGGCAGTCGCCCGCAAGCCATCTCTGTGCAAAGCACGTCGAGGGAACCGGTCTCGCGTAAGCGTACGCGTAAGGTTGGTCCGGGTCGTCTCGTCCAACAATACCGCCGAACCAAAGTATGACATGCTGGTAGGCAGTATGACTTGTATCGTCCACAACTTACTTGTGTTCTACTCGTGCATATAACATCAACATCATTAACCTAGGCTCTGATACCACTGTAGGGTTTCGTAGTAATTTCAAAAATTTTCCTACGCACACGCAAGATCATGTGATGCATAGCAACGAGAGGAGAGTGTTGTCTACGTACCCAACGCAGACCGACTGCGGAAGCGATGACACGACATAGAAGAAGTAGTCGTACATCTTCACAATCCAACCGATCAAGCACCGAAACTACGGCACCTCCGAGTTCGAGCACACGTTCAGCTCGATGACGATCCCCGGACTCCGATCCAGCAAAGTGTCGGGGAAGAGTTTCGTCAGCACGACGGCGTGGTGACGATCTTGATGAACTACAGCAGCAGGGCTTCGCCTAAACTCCGCTACAGTATTATCGAGGAATATGGTGGCAGGGGGCACCGCACACGGCTAAGGAATCGATCACGTGGATCAACTTGTGTCAACTTGTGTGTTTAGAGGTGCCCCTGTCTCAGTATATAAAGGAGTAGAGGGGGGGAGGCTGGCCGGCCATAGAGGGAGGCGCAGGAGAGTCCTACTCCCTCTGGGAGTAGGATTCCTCCCCCCAATCCTAGTCCAACTAGGATTCCTCGGAGGGGAAGGGAGAGAGGGGGGCCGGCCACCTTCTCCTAGTCCTAATAGGACTAGGGGAGGGGGAAGAGGCGCAGCCACCTTGGGCTGCCCCTTTCTCCTTTCCACTAAGGCCCATGAAGGCCCATATGGCTCCCGGGGGGTTCCGGTAACCTCCCGGTAACCCGGTAAAATCCCGATTTCACCCGGAACACTTCCGATGTCCAAACATAGGCTTCCAATATATCAATCTTTATGTCTCGACCATTTCGAGACTCCTCGTCATGTCCGTGATCACATCCGGGACTCCGAACAACCTTCGGTACATCAAAATGCATAAACTCATAATATAACTGTCATCGTAACCTTAAGCGTGCGGACCCTACGGGTTCGAGAACAATGTAGACATGACCGAGACACGTCTCCGGTCAATAACCAATAGCGGGACCTGGATGCCCATATTGGCTCCTACATATTCTACGAAGATCTTTATCGGTCAGACCGCATAACAACATACGTTGTTCCCTTTGTCATCGGTATGTTACTTGCCCGAGATTCGATCGTCGGTATCCAATACCTAGTTCAATCTCGTTACTGGCAAGTCTCTTTACTCGTTCCGTAATACATCATCTCACAACTAACATATTAGTTGTAATGCTTGCAAGGCTTATGTGATGTGTATTACCGAGAGGGCCCAGAGATACCTCTCCGACAATCGGAGTGACAAATCCTAATCTCGAAATACGCCAACCCAACATCGACCATTGGAGACACCTGTAGTACTCCTTTATAATCACCCAGTTACGTTGTGACGTTTGGTAGTACCCAAAGTGTTCCTCCGGTAAACGGGAGTTGCATAATCTCATAGTCATAGGAACATGTATAAGTCATGAAGAAAGCAATAGCAACATACTAAACGATCGGGTGCTAAGCTAATGGAATGGGTCATGTCAATCAGATCATTCTACTAATGATGTGACCTCGTTAATCAAATAACAACTCATTGTTCATGGTTAGGAAACATAACCATCTTTGATTAACGAGCTAGTCAAGTAGAGGCATACTAGTGACACTCTGTTTGTCTATGTATTCACACATGTATTATGTTTCCGGTAAATACAATTCTAGCATGAATAATAAACATTTATCATGATTATAAGGAAATAAATAATAACTTTATTATTGCCTCTAGGGCATATTTCCTTCAGTAAGATGGAGGAAAATAGTTCTGTCAGTGAGCATATACTCAAAATGTCTGGGTTGCACAACCGCCTGTCCCAGCTGGACATTAACCTCCCGGATGAGGCGGTCATTGACAGAATCCTTCAGTCGCTCCCACCAAGCTACAAGAGCTTTGTGATGAACTACAATATGCAGGGGATGGTGAAGACCATTCCTGAAGTATTTTCAATGCTGAAGTCAGCAGAGGTTGAAATCAAGAAAGAACATCAAGTGTTGATGGTCAATAAGACCACTAAGTTCAAGAAGGGCAAGGGTAAGAAGAACTTCAAGAAGGACGGCAAAGATGTTGCCGCGCCCGGTAAGCCAGTTGCCGGGAAGAAGTCAAAGAATGGACCCAAGCCTGAAACTGAGTGCTTTTATTGCAAGGGGAAGGGTCACTGGAAGCGGAACTGCCCCAAATACTTAGCAGACAAGAAGGCCGGCAACACTAAAGGTATATTTGATATACATGTAATTGATGTGTACCTTACCAGTACTCGTAGTAACTCCTGGGTATTTGAGACCGGTGCCGTTGCTCACATTTATAACTCACAACAGGAGCTGCGGAATAAGCGGAGACTGGCGAAGGACGAGGTGACGATCCGCGTCGGGAATGGTTCCAAGGTCGATGTGATCGCCGTCGGCACGCTACCTCTACATTTACCTACGGGATTAGTTTTAAACCTCAATAATTGTTATTTAGTGCCAAGTTTGAGCATGAACATTGTATCTGGATCTCGTTTAATGCGATATGGCTACTCATTTAAATCCTAGAATAATGGTTGTTCTATTTATATGAGAGATATGTTTTATGGTCATGCCCCGATGGTCAATGGTTTATTCTTAATGAATCTCGAACGTAATGTTACACATATTCATAGCGTGAATACCAAAAGATATAAAGTTGATAACGATAGTCCCACATACTTGTGGCATTGCCGCCTTGGTCACATTGGTGTCAAGCGCATGAAGAAGCTCCATGCTGATGGACTTTTAGAGTCTCTCGATTATGAATCATTTGACACATGCGAACCATGCCTCATGGGCAAAATGACCAAGACGCCGTTCTCCAGAACAATGGAGCGAGCAACCAACTTGTTGGAAATCATACATACCGATGTGTGCGGTCCAATGAGTGTTGAGGCTCGCGGAGGATATCGTTATGTTCTCACTCTCACTGATGACTTGAGTAGATATGGGTATGTCTACTTGATGAAACACAAGTCTGAGACCTTTGAAAAGTTCAAGGAATTTCAGAATGAAGTAGAGAATCAACGTGACCGAAAGATAAAATTCTTACGACCGGATCGTGGAGGAGAATATTTAAGTCACGAATTTGGTACACACTTAAGAAAATGTGGAATCATTTCACAACTCATGCCGCCTGGAACACCTCAGCGTAACGGTGTGTCCGAACATCGTAATCGCACTCTATTGGATATGGTGCGATCTATGATGACTCTTACCGATTTACCGCTATCATTTTGGGGATACGCTCTAGAGACAGCTACATTCACTTTAAATAGGGCACTGTCTAAATCCGTTGAGGCGACACCATATGAATTATGGTTTGGGAAGAAACCTAAGCTGTCGTTTCTAAAAGTTTGGGGATGCGATGCTTATGTCAAGAAACTTCAACCTGAAAAGCTCGAACCCAAGTCGGAAAAATGCGTCTTCATAGGATACCCTAAAGAAACCATTGGGTATACCTTCTACTTAAGATCCGAGGGCAAGATCTTTGTTGCCAAGAACGGATCCTTTCTGGAAAAAGAGTTTCTCTCGAAAGATGTAAGTGGGAGGAAAGTAGAACTCGACGAAGTACTACCTCTTGAACGGGATAGTAGTGTAGCTCAGGAAAATGTTCCTGTGATGCCTACACCAACTGAAGAGGAAAACAATGATGATGATCAAGGTACTTCGGATCAAGTTGCTACTGAACTTCGTAGGTCCACAAGGACACGTTCCGCACCAGAGTGGTACGGCAACCCTGTCCTGGAAATCATGTTGTTGGACAACAGTGAACCTTCGAACTATGAAGAAGCAATGGCGGGCCCAGATTCCAACAAATGGCTAGAAGCCATGAAATCCGAGATAGAATCCATGTATGAAAACAAAGTATGGACTTTGACTGACTTGCCCGATGATCGGCGAGCGATAGAAAACAAATGGATCTTTAAGAAGAAGACGGACGCGGATGGTAATGTCACCATCTATAAAGCTCGACTTGTCGCTAAGGGTTATCAGCAAGTTCTAGGGATTGACTACGATGAGACTTTCTCTCCCGTAGCGAAGCTTAAGTCCGTCCGAATCATGTTAGCAATTGCCGCATACTATGATTATGAGATATGGCAGATGGACGTCAAAACGGCATTCCTTAACGGGCATCTTAAGGAAGAATTGTATATGATGCAGCCAGAGGGTTTTGTCGATCCTAAGAATGCTAACAAAGTATGCAAGCATCTCGGAGTTGGAACATTCGCTTTGATGAGATGATCAAAGCGTTTGGGTTTATGCAGACTTATGGAGAAGCCTGCGTTTACAAGAAAGTGAGTGGGAGCTCTATAGCATTTCTCATATTATATGTAGATGACATACTTTTGATGGGAAATGATATAGAACTTTTGGACAGCATTAAGGCCTACTTGAATAAGTGTTTTTCAATGAAGGACCTTGGAGAAGCTGCTTATATATTAGGCATCAAGATCTATAGAGATAGATCGAGACGCCTCATAGGTCTTTCACAAAGCACATACCTTGATAAGATTTTGAAGAAGTTCAAAATGGATCAGTCCAAGAAGGGGTTCTTGCCTGTATTGCAAGGTGTGAGATTGAGCTCGGCTCAATGCCCGACCACGGCAAAAGATAAAGAAGAGATGAGTGCCATCCCCTATGCTTCAGCCATAGGATCTATTATGTATGCCATGCTGTGTGCCAGACCTGATGTAAACCTTGCCGTAAGCTTGGTAGGAAGATAACAAAGTAATCCCGGCAAGGAACACTGGACACCTGTCAAGAATATCCTGAAGTACCTGAAAAGGACAAAGGACATGTTTCTCGTTTATGGAGGTGACGAAGAGCTCGTCGTAAAGGGTTACGTCGATGCTAGTTTCGACACAGATCTGGATGACTCTAAGTCACAAACCGGATACGTGTATATGTTGAATGGTGGAGCAGTAAGCTGGTGCAGCTGCAAGCAGAGCGTCGTGGCGGGATCTACATGTGAAGCGGAGTACATGGCAGCCTCGAAGGCAGCGCATGAAGCAATTTGGGTGAAGGAGTTCATCACCGACCTAGGAGTCATACCCAATGCGTCGGGGCCAATCAAACTCTCTTGTGATAACACTGGAGCTATTGCCCTTGCCAAGGAGCCCAGGTTTCACAAGAAGACCAGACACATCAAGCGTCGCTTCAACTCCATCCGTGAAAATGTTCAAGATGGAGACATAGATATTTGCAAAGTACATACGGATCTGAATGTCGCAGATCCGTTGACTAAACCTCTCTCGCGAGCAAAACATGATCAACACCAGAACTCTATGGGTGTTCGATTCATCACAATGTAACTAGATTATTGACTCTAGTGCAAGTGGGAGACTGTTGGAAATATGCCCTAGAGGCAATAATAAAAGCATTATTATTATATTTCCTTGTTCATGATAATTGTCTTTTATTCATGCTATAATTGTATTATCCGGAAATCGTAATACACGTGTGAATACATAGACCACAATACGTCCCTAGTAAGCCTCTAGTTGACTAGCTCGTTGGTCAACAGATAGTCATGGTTTCCTGACTATGGACATTAGATGTCGTTGACAACGGGATCACATCATTAGGAGAATGATGTGATGGACAAGACCCAATCCTAAGCATAGCACAAGATCGTGTAGTTCGTTTTGCTAGAGATTTTCCAATGTCAAGTATCTCTTCCTTAGACCATGAGATCGTGTAACTCCCGGATACCGTAGGAGTGCTTTGGGTGTACCAAACGTCACAACGTACCTAGGTGACTATAAAGGTGCACTACAGGTATCTCCAAAAGTGTCTGTTGGGTTGACACGGATCGAGACTGGGATTTGTCACTCTGTATGACGGAGAGGTATCTCTGGGCCCACTCGGTAATGCATCATGATAATGAGCTCAAAGTGACCAAGTGTTTGGTCACGGGATCATGCATTACGGTACGAGTAAAGTGACTTGCCGGTAACGAGACTGAACGAAGTATTGGGATACCGACGATCGAGTCTCGGGCTTGTAACGTACCGATTGACAAAGGGAATAGTATACGGGGTTGCTTGAATCCTCGACATCGTGGTTCATCCGATGACATCATCGAGGAGCATGTGGGAGCCAACATGGGTATCCAGATCCGGCTGTTGGTTATTGACCGGAGAGCCGTCTCGGTCATGTCTGCATGTCTCCCGAACCCGTAGGGTCTACACACTTAAGGTTCGGTGACGCTAGGGTTATTAGTAAGACTTGTATGTGATTACTGAATGTTGATCGGAGTCCCGGATGAGATCCCGGACGTCACGAGGAGTTCCGGAAGGGTCCGGAGGTAAAGATTTATATATGGGAAGTTGTCATGCGGACACAGGAAAGTTTCGGGGGCATATCGGTATTGTATCGGGGCCACCGGAGGGGTTCCGGGGGTCCACCAGGAGGGGCCACCCCTCTTGGTGGGCCACATGGGCCTCGTGGGGCAGGGCACCAGCCCCTGGAGGGCTGGGCGCGCCCCCCTGGGCCCATGTGCCTAGGGTTGGGGGGGAACCCTAAGGGGGGCACACCCCTTTTGCTTGGGGGGCAAGTCCCCCCTCCCTGGACGCCGCCCCCCCTCTAGATCCCATCTAGAGGGGCCGGCCCCACTTGCCCCTTCCCCTATAAATAGAGGGGTGAGGGGAGGGCTGCAACACACAACCAAGGCGCAGCCCCTCCCCTCCCCAACACCTCTCCTCCTCCGTCACGAGCTTGGCGAAGCCCTGCCGGAGTACTGCTTCTCCACCAACACCACGCCGCCGTGCTGCCGTTGGAGCTGTCTTCCTCAACCTCTCCTTCCTCCTTGCTGGATCAAGACGGAGGAGACGTCGTCCGTTCTGTACGTGTGTTGAACGCGGAGGTGCTGTCCGTTCGGCACTTGGTCATCGGTGATCTGAATCACGTCGAGTACGACTCCATCATCACCGTTCCCTCGAACGCTTCCGCACGCGATCTACAAGTGGTATGTAGATGCAAACTCACTCCCTTGACTCGTTGCTTAGATGAACTCATAGATGGATCTTGGTGAAACCATAGGAAAAATTTTAATTTTCTGCAACGTTCCCCAACAGGAAGTGCCCGCCCCGTGGTCTTACACCCCCTCTGGAGAGACGGCGAATGGCCAAGACGGCCAAGGGGATCGCGGCGCGCCGCTCCCCTCCTTGGCGGGCAGGAAGGCGCACCCCTCATTGACATCAACCCCGGTTCCAAGGAGAGGGGCCGTACTAGGATTTCCAACAATCCCAAGCCCTTCACCTTGGACTTGGACCAAGCTCACTCCCCAAGCGCCAACGCCATCACTCGGCATTATCAACCCGAAGCTAAAGCCTGGAGGCCAGCCCCAGGCTCTCCCGTCCGGCATTTTCAAGATGGAGCAAGACAGGGGAGAAGGAAAATGCAGTTGGATGCCTCCACTCCTCCCCCGCTCTTCCTTTTATAGGCGAACGGGGGGCTGGGGGCTGATCCACAATGGGCGACCACCGCCCTCCTCCACCAACTCAAGGAAGCCGGAGCCTCGCCATTATACTCTCCCACGCTATGCGCCTCCGTTACCTACCCCGCACGATGCAGGCCATTACTGGAGCGGCCCCACTACTATGGATAAGGGCGTGGTGGGAAGTGTGAATTGGCAGTTTCTACCCTGTGCGTTAAAGTCATTCACAGGCCATTACTGGAGCGGCCCCACTACTATTGGCTTTACACGACGCATGGGGAAAATGGAAACTGGCCCGAAATCAAGACTAATGAACAAGCAAAGAAGATCTCAAGAGACCAACCTCCTCAGAAGCACTGCCTGTGCACATGTTAGGCCCTACCCCGATGATGCTTGACAGCGCATTCGAGCATGCCTGGGGGCTTCTGTCGGTGCAACAGACACTGGGTCTGTCGCCCTTACTATGCACAGGCACAAGATCAAGATTGAAGCACAAGTTCAAGGCAAAGGGCAAGAAACCAAGGGATTCGAAGCATCAACGAGCAAATCAGAAAGGACTAAGGCCAAGACAAAGAAGCAAGATATCATCAAGAAAAAAGCCTCCCTTGCCGGGCAGGCGAGCCCGGCAAGGGGCAAGGCCACCCCTAGAAGAAGAAAGCCAAAGCATCCCGGTAGGGCCTGCTGGGACTCGCGGATGCGAGATCACCCCACTGACTACTCCACCAAGACTCACATCGTCGATCATTGTGGTGTCAAGCCGCAGAGTGATTAAGTGGCAGCCATTCACCACATGGCAGCCACTCTCTACCAAGAAAACCCACAGATGACACCCATCCTATGACGTGTTAGACGAGCAGGCGTGAAGCTGGCAAGACAGCCCGACAAGCCTTGTTGGGCGACCAACGACATGATGTTAAGCAGCGCATTAAATGCGCACTGTCACCCTGTAGAGTGAGGTATGATAGCACTATTTGCTATCTTATCAGTGTCTAATGACTAATTTGCCACTGTGGTGACCCCTTAGCCTATAAAAGGAGGCCCATGGCAAGGTTTCAAGAGGTTGGAAAGTTAGACCACTCGCACCCACATACACACATAGCTGCTGCTGCCCTGAGGCAACCCTTGCCGGGCAAGTGTACTGCGCACCACCACCACTTTTTCCACCATCAATCCACCAAAGCAGGAGTAAGATTTTACGCCTCACGGCAGCCTGAACCTGGGTAAAACTGCCTTTGTGATCTCTACCGCGTTGCCCCAAGTTGGTCTAATCTTTGTGCAACGCAACTCCCCCAGCCGAACCAGCAAGGGGCTGCCTTGGCCCCATAGGTGGCCATGGTTTCCCGCGACAGCGTGAGTTGACGAGACGCATGCGACTAGTCTGCTGTGCAGGCAGACAAGGAAGCATGCATGCATGTGTGTGAGTTGACAGGAGGCGTGCTCGCTGTGCAGTGTCATCAGGAGGCATGTGAGTAACTACGTGAAATGAAGGTAGGCATGCCAGCAGTCTAGTGCACGGGCTCACCGGGAGGTGATACAGTGGTTTGACCACCGCCCGCCTCTCTTCCACTACTCCATATTAATCGCATGCCCGAGTGGTCGCACCCCCCATCTTAGCCGCACACACCATCCTCTCTCTCCGCCTACGTCCTCGGCGCCGCTCTTAGTCCTCACCCCCATCTGTGCATGAGGATGCCGCTGAAGCACCCCATCGGAGGGAGTGCCGATGTCGGCACTTTCTACTTCTTGAGCTTGCGTTGGTTTTTCCCTTGAAGAGGAAATGATGATGCAGCAAAGTAGAGTAAGTATTTCCCTCAGTTTGAGAACCAAGGTATCAACCAAGTAGGAGATAATGCACAAGTCACCGAATACCTTCACAAACAATCAACAAACTTGCACCCAACGCGATAAAGGGGTTGTCAATCCCTACACGGTTACTTGCAAAAGTGAGATCTGATAGAGATGGATAAACGGTAAAGTAAATATTTTTGGTATTTTTGGTTTATAGATCGGAAAGTAAAAGATTGCACAATAATAGATTGGAAACTAGTATGATGTAAAATAGACCCAGGGGCCATAGGTTTCACTAGTGGCTTAGCAAATATTATGGTGGGTGAACAAATTACTGCCGAGCAATTGATAGAAGAGCGCATAATTATGACGATATCTAAGGCAATGTTCATGAATATAGGCATCACATTCGTGTCAAGTAGACCGAAACAATTCTGCATCTACTACTATAACTCCACACATCGACTGACTCCTGCCTGCATCTAGAGTATTAAGTAAGAATAGAGTAACACATTAGGTAAGATGACATGATGTAGAGGAATTAACTCAAGCAAAATGATGAAAACCCCATCTTTTTATCCTCGATGGCAACAATACAATACGTGCCTTGCTGCCCCTACTGTCACTGGGAAAGGACACCGCCAGTTGAAACCAAAGCTAAGCACTTCTCCCATTGCAAGAAAAACCAATCTAGTAGGCCCAACAAAACCGATAATTTGAAGAGACTTGCAAAGATATCAAATCATGCATATAAGAATTTAGAGAAGACTCAAATAATATTCATAGATAATCTGATCATAAATCCACAATTCATCGGATCTCGGCAAACACACCGCAAAAGAGTATTACATCTAACAGATCTCCAGGAACATCGACGAGAACATGGTATTGAGAATAAAAGAGATATAAGAAGCCATCTAGCTACTAGCTATGGACCCGTAGGTCTGTGGTAAACTACTCACGCTTCATCGGAAGGGTAATGGTGCTGATGTAGAAGCCCTCCGTGATTGAATCCCCCTCCGGTAGTACGCCCGAAAAGGCCCCTAAATGGGATCTCATGGGTTACAAAAGGTTGCGGCGGTGGAAAAGTGTTTTCGTGGCTCCCCCTGATGTTTTGGGGTATAAGTGTATATATAGGTGAAGGAACTAGGTCAGGAGAGCTCTGAGGGGCCCATGAGATAGGGGGCACGCCTCCAAGTCTCCTGGTTTGCTTCTGGGCCAAGAAAGATCATCGCGAAAGTTTCATTCCGTCTGCGAAACTCTAAAACAGGCAAAAAACAGAAACTGGCACTAGGCTCTAGGTTAATAGGTTAGTCCCGAAAATAATATAAAATATCATATAATTGCATATAAACATCCAGAACAGATAATATAATAGCATGGAATAATAAAAAATTATAGATATGTTGGAGGCGTATCAAGCATCCCCAAGCTTAATTCCTGCTCGTCCTCGAGTAGGTAAATGATAAAAATAGAATTTTTGATGTGGAATGCTACCTAACATATTTATTGATGTAATTCTCTTTACTGTGGTATGAATGTTCAGATCCGAAAGATTCAAAACAAAAGTTTAATATTGACATAAAAACAATAATACTTCAAGCATACTAACAAGGCAATTATGTCTTCTCAAAATAACATGGCCAAAGAAAGCCCTGGCCGAGCCCTCAAGCCTTAGGGGCAGGTGCTTCATGGCTACCTCATCGTTGCCCCCGCTGATCTGCACTACCACTCGGTAGTCCTCTAACCATGTGTCTGGCTTTGACTCGCCAGTAAAGTCCTGTAGCCAACCTAAAGTTGGGAGGAATCTCAACAACACAAATGGCTTTGCTGAAACACGGGTCCAGAGATGAACGCTCTGTTCCCACTCGGTTGATCTCTGTACAAAGCGTCTCTGTTAGCTCTGCCTCTGTTAACCACGCCCTGCACCAGGGCTGATCATGCATCAAACTGGGCTCTCGGGGGACAACTAGGAGCCTCCTCTTGTCGCCGTACGGGCGTCTGCCATCATTCCACCCGGGCACATATGATCCACCCCTTGGAGGGGGTGTAGGTACTCGACGGCGGTCATCATGGTGGTATCGAGGGTGAAACTACCCGTGGCCTCGACCCAGGTATTGGTCCTGGTGATAACCATGATCCTCACGTCGCAGGGGCAATCTTGGGCTTTGTGCCGACGGAACTGTGTCTGCCATGACTGACCTGTTGTGAATCCTATTGCGCAACTGAGAAACAGCTGAGTTCTGTTCCTCGGCCATTCTGAGCAGTGCCCGAATCTGCTGTAAGCCTGTACCAGCCTCAGAACAGGATGGCTGGATCGAATCTGCCATGCATGCAACTGCTGCAACATTCTGGATCGGAGTACGAAATACCTGACACTCATCCTGAGGTCCAGTCGGAAACAGTTGCCGGGAACTTGGATATGTCTGCAGGCGAGATGGCCGAGTGCTTGTTGAAGATTCTCCAGGCATGCACGCTCAGCCAATGTGGCAACATGCGCAACCTCCAAGGCCCAAGCCTCGGGGGTCTCCCCAACGATGGGGGTCTGGAGAGCTTTCAAGGCTTGATTCTTACGTTTGATGCAACTCTTCCCTCTGCTCCACAATGAGAGCTTCAGGATAATACTCGTCATTGTCGCGTGCTTGACCGCCGCTGTCGCCCGCAACACGGGGAAATCCTGGCGGGCTATGCTGCAAGCCGACCATGAGAACTTCCGTCGCGCGATCGTTCTTTCACACTCGAAGAGAGCATCCGAATGGCCAGTCGACAGATCAAACAACCCATAGAGAGACTCATCGGGCTCGATTGTCGTGATTTGAGGAGTGGCCGATTGATGGGCCACCACGTGCTTCACCCACCGTTAAAGCCATGAGCGACCGGATCGCTTGCGGCGATAGACTGCAGGAGTCAAAGACGCCACAAGAGTCGAACGATACTGTATCGATGGCTGCTGCAGGAGGACGCCGCAGGCACTCGCATGGAAGTGCGCCTCCTCGCGGATGGGGAGTGCCTCGACATCGAGATGGGCCTCTTGAAGACAGGATGAATCATCTGTGATGAAAGTGAGTGTGTCGAGATGGATCTCGCAGCCCAAGGACAATCCACCACTGGAACCATGTTGATGAAGATTGCAGATTGCAACCTCACCGGAAGTTGCTAAGACGCCTGCCCCAAGGTGGGTGCCAACTATCGATGGATCCGACAGTAGAGAGAGGGGGTACACAGGAGAGGGCAGAGTCCCAGCTACGGCAAGGTTGTACACTCAGTTTTACGAGTTCAGGCCCCTCACAGAAAAGGTAACAGCCCTACGTCTTGGTGCCTCAGAGGCTTGTCGATTGGAGTATGAAGTTACAGGGGGTGCGAACCCTTGTGCCAGAGGGGAGGGGTGGCTTATATAGAGTGTGCCTACCCCTGGTAGCCCTCAGTTACACAAGGGTTCAACGAGGGAGTAAAGTCATGAATGTTACTAGTAATGCCCATATTTAATGATCTTTATGGTGGTGGAATGAATGACCAACAGTTGCTATCTACAGGTAACCTTAGGCCTTCTGTCTTCCGAGTGAGATAACGGCGTCGAGTGGAATTGGGATATTCGAGTGAATCGTCTAGCGAGTGGATTGCACTTCATGAGGATTTCAGTCGGTATATTCTGTTTAACTTTGTAGGCCTTGGGCTCTTGTGTGATGTCCTTGGGAAGGACATATAGGTCAGGCCTAAGACCCTACCCTAGGTACATGTCATCGTCAAGTAGCATGCTTAACTTTGAAATAACCTACACATGCCTCCAATTATAAGAAATATTAGTTAGAAGTAGCATCTTCGTGAGAGAAGGGAATCACAAATCCTTGCCACTTCTAAAGTTAAATTGTGATTAGTTGGACATAATAGGTGGATTAACAAGTAATCGAGGCAGCAAGCAAGAACCAGATACAAAACTAATATGGATGAACTACTGGAACGATGTTGGGGTGGAAGATCACAGGGAAGATGACACCATGTTCTGCTATTTCCATCAACATTCATGCGCCAACTTTCAGTCTATAACACTTGAGAAAGTTTATCCAAGTTCAGCCATAAAAAAGCAATGATCTTCTTGGTTCATGAATCCAACTCGGAACTAATATCCATGGATTGTCTTCAATGTGACCATTAAAATGGTGTATTCAGTTATGGCAAGGCCAACCATCTTGAGTACATGTGTTCTGGTAGAGCAAGGAATGCACTGCAGGAAAAATAATATGGGAACACAATGTATTTGCTAACCAAATCTAGAAATAATTTACTCCTTCACGTCAGTGTTAACCATGGTACTAGTACCTTTTATCCAAATATATAGCAATCCAAATTTCCATATTAGTCGACATCATGTTCAAAACCCCCCATCCTCCTGGATAAAAAAGAGGATTCTAGGAACATACTGTGCACGTTTTAAAATCCCATGTTAGGATGAGAAAGAACAAGTGTGGCGTCTCGCCAAGGGCGCAGAAACCTATAGGGTCCTCGACCATTGGCACTGCAGATGAAATACACTAGATTTAGTAGGAAGAAAAATGCATCAACGACGGTGGCTGCCATCCTAGGATTACCCGCGACCAAGGGACTTGGATTTATCGAGGACGGATGAAGAATTCGTACCTGGTTCTCCTTGAGAAAACCCCATGCAACTGCCGAGAGGGGGTTTTCTCTGAACAAGCAGAAGAGGGAGAAGGGGATTCAGGCCCAGTGAAATATTGCTGCTTCGCCCGTCCAGCTTACTGCTAAAGCTGGAAAGGTGGGGTTTTTATTGATTTGATGGCTCATTGGGCATTACTGCGGTGCTACGACCGGGGTGAGTCTACCGTGCAGTTGTGCACTCTAATTTGGTGTACGGCACGTGCACTTTTGGTGTCAAAACCGGCGGATCTCGGGTAGGGGGTCCCGATCTGTGCATCTAAGGCTAATGGTAACAGGAGGCAAGGGACACAATGTTTTACCCAGGTTCGGGCCCTCTTGATGGAGGTAAAACCCTACTTCCTGCTTGATTGATATTGATGATATGAGTATTACAAGAGTTGATCTACCACAAGATCATAGAGGCTAAACCCTAGAAGCTAGCTTATGATGATTATGATTGTCCCTATACGGATTAGACCCTCCGGTTTATATAGACACCGGAGGGGGCTAGGGTTTACATAGAGTCAGTTACAAAGAAGGAAATCTATTATCCGGATTGCCAAGATTGTCTTCCACGCAAAGGAGAGTCCCATCCGGACACGGGACGAAGTCTTGAGTCTTGTATCTTCACGGTCCAACAGTCCGGCCAAAGTATATAGTCCGACAGTCTGGATACCCCCTAATCCAAGACTCCCTCAGTAGCCCCTGAACCAGGCTTCAATGACGATGAGTCCGACGCGCAGTTTGTCTTCGGCATTGCCATGCGGGTTCCATCTCCGAATACTCCAAAGTACCTGTTGCAACGAACAGTGTCCGGCTTCCCATCAATGTTGTACTCCTCGGCTTTTGTGCTTCAATAATGACCATCTCCACATGTCGAGCGAATACGAGGAGCCGTGGTATTTTTGCATTTGCCACCCGGCCCTGCAAGCAGACCGTCTATTTGAAGGGACGGGGATCCTCAGATCCAAACCTCACCTTCTTCCCTTGAGCAAGCATCCAGCAGAGCGCTCCGGAAAAAACCATTACAACATGGCCGGTCACCACAACTCTTCTTCTTGTTCCCTTCGATCCAAGCTAGGCGACTGGGAAGAGTGTTCAGTTCCTCAAAGCTGTCTGATAGAGTTACAGACCCAAGGGTTTCTTCCACCAGCGTTCATGGTTCCCGTCCGAGCTGGACTAGCCACCTATAATGGCGGGGAGCAAGCGGAGAGATCTCCTAATCCCTCTCCGGGGGAGCGAATACGCCTCATCCCGCATCTGTTAAGAGGCGTCGGGTTTCCAATCCACCCATTCCTTTGTGGGCTCCTTGAGTTCTATGGCCTCCAGCTGCACAACTTCACCCCCGCCTCCGTGCTGTACATAGCAGGATACGTTGCCCTTTGCGAACTATTTCTGGGCTGCGAGGCTCACTTCGGGTTATGGAAGAAGTTGTTCTGCCTCGTCCCTCGCAACTAGGGGAATCCATATGTCAAGTGGGCGGAGCCGAAGTATGGCGCGTCGCCGAGACCGGATACCTGTCCGGTACCCCCAAGAAGGCACCTGGAAACTGGCCCTCGGAGCAGTTTTATGTTGATGACGTTCCCCTTTCGGATCCAGTCCGGACGGGTCTCCCTGAGTTTAGTAGCGCTCCGTCGAAGGCACACCGAAGTTTGCGCCCTCAGGGCCCCCAAGAGGAGGATACCAGAGAAGTACACTTCCTGATGAGCAGGATAAAGATATCGGCCAAATCAGGGCTGACAATAGTCGAAGTTATAGCAATATGCATAATGCGGGGAGTGCAGCCGCTTCAATACCGGGGGAAGCCCATGTGACATTACAATAGGGAAGGTGATGCCACCCACTGTGGCTGTAAAGGTTCGGACTCTGCCACTGCTCTGGCGAGGATATTGTCCGATTTGTATAAAGGAGAAGAAGAAGAATTCCTTCATATTAAACCACGAGATGGGTTTTCTATGTACAACCCCCCCAAGCTGGGTAAGTCGTCACTTTTTCCCCCACTCCATTCATCCTGATGTCCTTCGTCACAATTATTTACCTCGATATTTCTGAGCAGGAACTGAGGAGGGTCGTGGAAGGATTCAACAGCCCCTCCCCGCATCCAGAGGACCCCGGAAGGGCCTTCGATCCAGGACTTGAAGAAGATCCGGATATTACTGTGGAGCTTGTCAATGGGACATTTTATCAGGCCAGCTACGATGGCGCCTCAGTGGCTATTGTCGCCGACTATCTCGGTCTGCTACCTGCATCGCGTGTAAGCAAAGCCGAAACCTTATCCCCTGAAAAGGACTCCTTCCTGATACCATGCCTTATGCCTAAAATATCGTATTTTTATAGAGACGACCATCGGAACGCGGCGCCGAGCCCCTGGGGGCTCGTCGGCAAAGGGCGTCCGGATCGGGCAGGCTTAAGAGGAAGGCGGTTAGGGCCAAAACGCCGTTACAGAGGTATGGTAAAAACCTGCTCTGTGATCATTGTGTTTGAAATGTAACGGCGTCCTTTGTGTCCTGGCAGAAAGAGGAGTTGCCGGACTATATCCGGAGATCCTGCCGATCACGCCTCTACCAGCCGGATCCCGGAACCGGCTTCGACAGAGGAGGCCAATGCGGGGCCGATGCTGAATTGTCCTCCAACAGAGGATGCGGATATGCTCTCCGCCACGAATTCCGAAGTAGAGAGCGCCATGAATCACCGGCGTCGACGGGCCGTACTTCGCAATAACATCTTTTCCGAAGAGGCATTTAATGCTTTCAATTCGGGAGATGTATACATCTGAGCTGCTCAAGGCGGGCTCGCCTGGGCGACGGACCAGTATGCCAAAGATATATGGGTAAGAAAATTTGATAAGCATATATGGTAGTAGCCCCTGAGACTTGAAACGGTTGGAACAACTGTTTTAAGGATCAATTTATGCACAGGTTCTTGTAGATAAGAATACCCAATTGTCTAAAGAGCTGGAGGAGTGCAAGACCAAGTTGAGGGCTGCGGTTGCCAAACTAGAGGAATCCCAAAAGGGCTCCCCTGGTAACATTCGTATTTAATAATGAAATTTTATGGGAATGTACCAGTTAGTAATTGGCTTGTTTGATAGGTCTAACAGAAAATTCTGCAGACAATCTCGGGGAGAATCCGGAGATCGTCAGAGATAGCGAGTCACATCTCCAAAGGCAACTAAAAGCTGGCGAGCATGTTCTTACACAAGTTAGGCGGGATAAGAACGATCTTCAAGATGCCAATGTCCGGCTGGGCATCGAATTAGGAGATGTTCGTGCTCAGCTGGCGGACTTCACGAAGGAGAACAGAAGGCTTCATCGCGGCATTTATGGTAAGTGCCTAGACGAACTGTAGTACAGCTCGGCGAGGAAGCATATTGAAAGAGTTTATATCTGTAGGTATGTTGACGGGCCGTCCTTAAGAGGAGATGCCCGCATCCGCAGGTGATTTACTGCAAGACCTCTCATAGCTGCACGAGCGAGCTCGGCAGGTGATGCAGGGTATTGCCCAGGCCTTGTGGCCATCCACCTCCCTGCCAAAAGGCATGGGGGAGCTCGTGGATATGCTCCAAGGAGCACGGCGGTGTTTCCGATTGTGGAAGATGTCAGCCTGCCGACAAGGTGCAAGAGAATCCTGGGCCATGGTGAAGACGCGCTACACCAAGCTTGACCCGAACCGTATGGCCGAAGTCGGACCGGCGGGGCCAGATGGGCAAGAAATTCCCGTGAGTCTGGTGTATGACCAGGTAGCGTTAGCCACAAAGTATTCCCAACAGGATTGCAAGCTGGATAGCATGTTGGATGATATAGAGGAAGAATACAGTCAGTCCAAGTGACTATGTAATTTAATGGACATATGTAGTCCCTAGCCGGATTAAAAATCATTTGTCATGGCAGACCTTTTCGCTTCAGCCCCCAGATCTAACAGTCCGGGGTGTATCCGAATACCCGCTCAGTTATGCAAAACCGGGGTATGCGTGGAAACCAGGCGTAGGGGTCATAAGTACTTGAACAGACAAGTACCCAACTAGTTATGTTATATTACATGGGTAGTAAGAAACATCTTCCAGGGAGAATAGTTCCGTTAGGGGTTCCTTTCCCTGGGTTCGCATGCATCGATGTACATGTCCGGACTGCGAATCCGAAACGCAGGATACAAAACTTCTGGGGATTCACGTTGTAATAAACGAAAGAAACATCTTTTGTTCACCGACCGAATATTCCCTTAAGAACGCTAGCTTTCGGCTTCACCCAGTCTGAGGTACACATCCGGCTGAACCGGCAGTAACAATCGCAGAGGTGCTCCCCTTATGCCCTAGCAAAATTAACGGGAATGTAGGGCAGAAACACAAGAGCCAGGCAACCCATCATGGCCACATCTTAAGTCATATCGATGCATATAATGGTGAAGAAAAGGCACATATGAAAAAGGATGCATTACGCAGGCGGTACGCTCCTCCGGTGAGAACTTTATCAATAATGAAGGGGCCCTCCCACTTAGGTTTGAGCTTGTCCTTCTTATTCTCCGGTAGGCGTAGAACAAGTTCGCCAATATTATAAGTTTTGGCCCGCACTTCTCTGCTTTGATACCGTCGAGCCTGCTGCTGATAGAATGCGGAACGGGCTTTTGCAACGTCACGCTCCTCCTCCAGGGAATCTAAGTTGTCCTGCCGATCTAACTCGGCTTCCTTTTCTTCGTACATGCGCACGCGAGGTGAGTCGTTGAATATGTCGCAGGGTAGTACTGCTTCTGCGCCGTACACCATAAAAAATGGTGTGTATCCGGTGGTGCGATTCGGCGTGGTCCGCAGCCCCCAGAGTATAGAATCGAGCTCCTCGACCCAGTGCGTGTCCGATTCTGTCAAGGACCGCACTAGTCTGGGTTTGATGCCGCTCATGATAAGACCGTTTGTGCGTTCGACCTAGCCGTTTGTTTGGGGATGGTAGACGGAGGCGTAATCGAGCTTAATGCCCATGTTGCCGCACCAAGTTTTCACTTCATCGGCTATGAAGTTTGAGCCATTGTTAGTGACGATGCTGTGGGGGACGCCGTAACGGTGTACAACCCCAGATATGAAGTCTATCACTGGTCCGGATTCGGCCGTTTTAACTGGTTTGGCTTCTATCCGTTTGGTGAACTTGCCCACCATGACCAATAAGTATTTTTCTTATGGCTTCCCCACTTAAGGGGTCCGACCATATCCAGTCCCCAGACCGCGAAGGGCCAAGTAATGGGGATTGTTTGGAGAGCGGTAGGGGGCATGCGGCTCTGATTGGTAAAGAGCTCACAACCGACGGAGTGTTGGACAAGGTCCTATGCGTCTGCTCGGGCTGTCGGCCAATAAAAGCCTGTACGGAAGGCCTTGCTGACGAGTGCCCGAGCCGCAGCGTGGTGTTCGGCGAGTTCGGCATGGATTTCAGCCAAGAGTTGCCGCCCTTCCTCATCGAAGATGCACCTTTGGAGTACTCTGGTCGCACTTTTCTTATAGAGTTCTCCCTCAAGGACTTTGTAGGCTTTGGAACGCCGCACAATGCAACGTGCTTCATTTTGGTCCTCGGGGAGCTCCTACCTATTTAGGTAGGCCAAGAAAGGCTCGTTCCACGAGGCGATTACAGCCATGATTTCATGGGCCGAAGGTGTTATTTCGGTGGCAGAGCCTCCGATTACTTCTGATGGTTCGGAATCTGGGGGTGTATTCAGATTCGTGCTAGTGTTGCCGGACTCCCCTTCCCATACCACAGATGGCTTGAACATCCTTTCCAAGAATATGTTAGGTGGGACAGGGTCGCGTTTAGCGCTGATGCGGGCGAGGATATCCGCCGCTTGATTGTTTTCTCGAGCCACGTGGTGGAATTCGAGCCCCTCAAACCGAGCTGACATTTTGAGGACGACATTACGGTAGACCTCCATTTTCGGATCCTTGGCATCAAAGTCTCCATTTATTTGTGATATTGCGAGGTTTGAATCCCCCCGCACCTCCAAGCGTTGAATGACCATAGAGACTGCCATCCGAAGACCATGCAATAGAGCCTCGTATTTGGATGCATTGTTGGAGTCTATGTATAATATTTGGAGTACATATTGGATTGTGTCTCTCGTGGGGCACGTCAGGACTACGCCTGCTCCCAATCTAGCCAGCATTTTAGAGCCATCGAAGTGCATGATCCAATTAGAGTATGCGCCGTACTCTTTAGGGAGTTCGGCTTCTGTCCATTCGGTGACAAAGTCTGCCAGTACTTGCGACTTAATGGCCCGTCGTGGTTTATATGTTATGACGAACGGAAGGAGCTCGATGGCCCATTTAGCAATCCGTCCCGTGGCGTCGCGGTTGTTTATTATGTCGTTGAGTGGTACTTCAGAGGCCATGTAATCGAACACTCTTGAAAGTAGTGTTATAGCTTCCGGGATGCCATGAAGACCGCGTACGCTATCTTTTGATAGTGTGGGTATCGGGATTTGCATGGAGTGAGGACAGTGGACACGTAATATATTGGCTTTTGAAGCAGGAACTTGTATCCATCCGTTTCTCGTTCGACGACGAGCACTGCACTGACAACCTGATGTGTCGCAGCTATGTATAGTAACATAGGTTCACCGATATTTGGTGCTGTCAGGACCGGATTATTGGCCAATAAGGTCTTTATTTCATCCAGTCCGGCCGCGGCTACATCTGTCCACACGAAGTGTTCGGTGCATCGAAGAAGGCGGTAAAGGGGTAGTGCCTTTTCTCCTAATCGGGAGATAAAGCGGCTTAAGGCAGCCATGCATCCAGCTAGTTTCTGGATATGTTTGAGGTCTGTTGGGATAGCCAACTGCGATAGAGCTCGGATTTTTGCTGGATTTGCTTCAATTCCTCTATTGGAAACAATGAAGCCGATCAACTTCCCAGAGGGTACGCCGAAAACACATTTTTCCGGGTTTAGCTTGATGTCGTATGTTCAGAGATTATCGAACGCAAGCCGCAAGTCATCTATTAGAGTTTCAACGTGTCTTGTTTTTATGACCACATCGTCCACATATGCCTCCACTGTTTTGCCGATTTGCTTCTCCAGGCATGTTTGAATCATGCGTTGATAGGTTGTGCCAGCATTTTTAAGCCCGAAAGGCATAGTGTTGAAGCAGAAAGGGCCATATGGCGTTATGAAGGCCGTTGCGGCTTGGTCGGACTCTGCCATGTTTATTTGATGGTATCCGGAGTATGCGTCGATGAAACATAGTGAATCGTGTCCTGCGGTGGCATCTGTGATTTGGTCGATGCGAGGGAGGGGGAAGGGATCCTTGGGGCAAGCCTTGTTGAGGTCTTTGAAATCCACGCATAGGCGCCAGAATTTGTCCTTCTTTGGTACCATTACCAGGTTAGCTAGCCAATCCGGATGCTTGATATCTCTGATGAATCCGGCCTCAAGTAGCTTGGCTAGCTCTTCTCCCATGGCTTGCCATTTAGGCTCTGAGAAGCACCTAAGAGTCTGTTTGACTGGCTTGTATCCTTTCAGTATATTGCACTACAAAAAAATACACTTCCGTGATGATACGTGTTTGTCACAGTAGGTCGCGTTTTTTGTCATGCATGTACATCCATGACAAATTTATGACAGAATCAAGATAGTCATACCTGTGCTGTCGTAGAAGTGTTCCATGACATTACCAAAATTATCATCACGGAAGTGTCCACTTCCATGACTATAAATCGCGCGTCACAGAAGTTCTTTCATCAAGGGTGACCGACACGTGGCATCCACCGTAACGGAACGCCATTAAGCTATCGGGTCGGCTTTTGGATCCGATAACCTGTTAACAGCCCCAACCAATGGGGATTTTCCACGTGTAAAATCATCATTGGCTGGAGGAGACACGTGTCAGGTCCGTGCTGGCATAGGTGTCACTCATCCAATGGGCGAGACGCGCCTATGATATGTTGACACGTGGACCGGCCCATCAAGTTTAAATGGGCTGGCCCAACTAAAGGCCCACAAGACTTTGCGGACCATAATGGGCGGGCCCAGCTAAAGGCCCACGAGATTTTGCGGACCATAATGGGCTGGCCCAGCTAAAGGCCCACAAGATTTTTGTGGGCCATAATGGGCCGACTTAGGTGAAGGCCCACAAGATTTTTGTGTGCCATAATGGGCCGGCCCAGGTAAAGGCCCACAAGATTCTTGTGGATCATAATGGGCCGGCCCGGCTAAAGGCCCACGAGATTTCGCCGACATTAATGGGCCGGCCCAGCTGTAGGCCCACAAGAATTTGGGGACCCTAGTAGGCCGACCCATTAACTGGTACCATGTTTTGGGCCAAATGCCGGGCCATATTTGATTTGGTCCATTAATGGCCTGCCATGTTCCGGGCCTAATAGTGGCCCATATGAGATCCGGCCTGTTAAAACCCTACCACGTTCTGGGCCAAATTATGGCCCAGATCAGGTCCGGCCCTTTAAGAGGCTATGGGCTCAATTATGGCCCATATCAGATTCGGCCCGTCAACTTGGCACTATGCTTTTGGGCCCACTTGCTAAAGGCCCACTAAGTAATTCGGCATGATATTAGTTTTGGCCTCTTAAGGGCCCATTTAACATTTCAGCCCTATATTAATTTCGGCCTGTTAAATGCCCGTTATATAGTTGGGCCTAACTACGGCCCGGTTTGCATCCGGCCTGCTCGCAGCCGATATCTGATTGGGCCAAACAAGGACCGAGACAATTTTGGCATGTTAAAAGCCTGTGATTTGATTCGCACAATCATGGGTCGGGGTTCATTTCGGGCTGCTACCGGCCCGTTAGCTGTTCGGTACGTTTCAGGCCCAACCTACATCGTGATTGCATGATGGCCCGATTATGTACCGTAATTTTACAGTTTGGCCGGTTTACTGCAAAGACATGATATCTATACAGTAAAATAACTACAGCATCGTGAATAAGAAAAAACCTAGACTATACAATAAAGAAATTACATCATATTACATCCACTGGGCATCAAAGTTCGCCACTATGATAATAAAGCACAAGCAGACAACATATTACATACACTGGGCATCAAAGATCGCCACCAGTGCAAATAAACACGCCGACAAAATAATATACAAAATCGACAACACTTCAATAGAGTTCAAGAAAGGTTAGCCCTGCTGGGGAGCTACAGCGCAAGCAGCTGAGCAAGATAATGAGACTGCGCCCATGTTCAACACTTAAACCTTCAGACAGATGACAGGTTTTGCACATAAAAGTATCAGTGCTGACAATTCATCACATTTCTTACTGACGAATAAAGTGACACAATTCAAAATTGCATTAACACAATATGGTATTGTTTAGGTCAAGACATGGCAGGAAATGACATTGTGAAGGAGTTGGCAGCTTCACGACACCACTGGATTACAGATCAAGAACTCATAAGTATTAATGGTTAGTGTGCTATCAATTTATCCCATTTCAGATTGGCAAATAAAGAGACGGTCTAAATAATACTCCCTCCGTCCGGAATTACTTGTCATCAAAATGGATGTGTCTAGAACTAAAATACATCTAGATACATCCATTTCAATGACAAGTATTTTTGGACGGAGGGAGTAGTAGAATGATATGACATTGTTCATAGTTAAGACATTGCAGAATATGACATTGTGCTGTAGTGGGTAGGTTCACCACACCACTAGATTACAGATGAAGAACAGAAGCATACATGCAGTGCAAAAGAAGATCACTTGCTTTGTATAGTTTAATTTACATGGTATGAATAAGGAACTTGGTTGTACAACTGAAAACTTAAATTGAGAAAGGACAAACTTTTGTTTATGAACTACATAATAAACTTTAAACATGCAATTTGATGCAAACACCAAAAATAAACAGCTGTTGCAGTCATGCCTGACCAAATATATGCAACAAAGTTTGAAGGCTTGAGATGGACAAACATACATTATTGGTGAAGACAGGCTCTATAAAGGCCTTGTCCATGCTGATGGGGGGGGGGGGGCAATTCAAGAAATTTACCACAGAATCTTCTTCATAAGCATTGCCTTTATTCTACATTTTGTTAAGAGTAAATATAGATGTGATAATATACGAAAAAATGGAGAATATTTAAGATAAGATGAAGAGTGATGCTATATAACCAAGTAGCTATAAATGTAAGTGCAGCAATACAGGAAAAAGGTACAGCCAAGAGCAATGCACAGCTAAACTTCTTCAGTACCAACCTTATGGTAAGAGTAAATATAGATCTGATGTGTAGAAAATGGAGGGCAAAGGAAAATAAGCTGCAGAGTGATGGTACATGAACAACTGCCTGTCATTATAAGTACACTGATAAAGGATAATATGTACTTACAAGAACAATGCAGAGCTAAAAAACATTGGCATTGGATATATTCTACACTAATGTAACCATTCATACAGATCAGATAATTTGGAGCGAACAATTGATAAGCAAGCTATCATGCATACTACTGTCACATAATGAACCAGGTATGTATGCAAGTACAGTGATACAAGACAACAGGTACTAACAAGAGCAAAGCAGCAGGCAACATATTTGCGATATCCTGTCGTTCTTTTCAAACCGGAATTCTTCTTCGAGCAGATTTCCTGCAAAAAAGATCCGTAAGGCACATGCGGAAAAGTAGAAGTTCAAATTGTCATGTGATTTCATAGACAGTACCTCATCCTAGGAACAAGACCAGTGCATAACAAGGTTTTTCCATTCAATGTCTTCTAAATTTAGCACAGGAGACTTCACCAGAAATTCGTTTATAGACTTCCCACCAAAGTGTGATTTCCTCAGGTAACACCGATACTGCTGCAATGCTTCCTTGAAAAGCACAAGCAAGCTTTGCTCGTCATGACTATCCAGATTGACCCTCGCCTAGTCACAACAATGTAATGTAAATCATTGATGTGTTCAATCAGCAGAAAAGAGGAAAATAATAACCATGAATAATAGCACTTACACGTAAGTTGGACAGGAAGATGTGAAAATGGTGTTTGTCTTCACAATAATCTTCCCATGATGGGAATATATGCACGTAGTCCCTAACAACATTGAAATCATTGTCTTTTAAACTGGGAATAAATGGAATGGGGTTCCAGTCTGCAGGAATTGGTCGTCTCTGCAGTTGGGATAGGTCTTTGGCCGGTGGACTTGCTGTACTTTTTCCTGGAGTGGGATTTTTCTGTGGTACAGCTGGTGCTATGGCAAATGAAATCGGTATATCTTTTGCTGGAGTGCAGGTCCTGTGTGGTGGGGCTAGTGGTGTGGCCAGTGAAGTATGGGTACAGTCTGCTGGAGTCGGTCCTACGTTTTGTGTCACTGGTTGTACAGCCAATATAAGTGGGGTGCTATCTGATTTCTCCTGCACCACCATGTTTTTCAAGGACTTTGCTGGCGCTCCTTCAAGTTCGGCAATCACCCGCTTCCTTTTTGATGTCTGATGCACACAAACAACATTTGAGTGGAAAAACATGGTATGATGACAGATGGAATATGTATTGATAATGGATGGGCATGGCATCTCGACATATATGATGAGTAAACGAAGCAGATAGCGGTGCAACAAAGTAGAAGAAATGCAAGACAACATATGCAAGATACCCGCAATCAATAAAACATTGCCAAATTAGAACAGGCACCTTGATGGGTGAATAGGACAGGCCATCTGCCTTTGACTCCTCGAGGTTAGAATAGTCATTAGGATCATATTCTGAACAAGAGTCAACAGGTGGGGAGCATATGAGTTTCATTGCATCCAGAATGGCACTCAATGCCTTGGTGCCAATTTTGTAAGTCATTGAAGTGTTTAGCTTCAAGAGTGGACTGCTGCTAGTGCGACACAAAGCAGCTACACAGATCATAGTGTAGATATCACGGGAAAACCTTAAGCATCAGAGTAAAATCAGCAAAGTGGAACTTGCTGGAATATATGTGCTAGTATTGCCGGTACGGCTAGAAAGGCTTTGGATACCAGCTCTCTTCAAGTGAAGGTGCGGTACTCTTAATACCAGTGTAACTCTTAAAGGTGACACATCTCCATGCATTTCCTTGCTATTCTTATAGGATTCAAGTGGGCAGGCCACTACAAATCCTATTCCTATGTTTACAAGATCCTACGAATCAAAGAGGCTCAAAGTGTCCATCATAACCGACCGTATAGACCTCTACACTGCAAATGTCCCTGCTCATCTTCAGTACAAGGAACATACTGTACTACTACCATACTCCCTCCGTTCCAAAATATAAGTCTTGGTAGAGATTTCCACTATGGATCACATACAGATGTATCCAGATACATTTTAGAGTGTAGATTCACTCATTTTGCTCCATACGTAGTCCATGGTGGAATCTATACAAAGACTTGTATTTAGGAACGGAGAGAGCACATATTGAAGAAGAATGGAAGAGGAACATGGTAAAGAAGAGCAAGCAGATTTTGGATAATAAAATGTTGGTTGCGCAGTGCCCACACAAGATGAACCAGAGCGCATTAAGAATGCAACTCCCAGCTGTCTCTTGACCATTTTAGGCGGTTGGATGAAGACCCTACGTCTCCTAACCCTTCTTCTTCCTCGTCTCTTAATTCTTCCCATACAGAACACCGCACGGGCCGCCGGCCGGACCACCGGCCCCCACCGCCTGTGTTCCTCCGCCACCCCCACCCCCCACCCGCGTCAAGTTTTCTTTGTTCGGCGAGGCCCCACAACCACCCGAGCCCCTTGGATCGCACCGGCAAACTCCGCCGAGCTCTGAAAAATCGACTGACCCAATTTTGAAATTTAGTCTACTGTGATTTAACTAGTGTGGAATATAAAAGGGGAAAACCATAAGCATTGGGAGTATAGTGTTGAGCGTGCCATGGTGGATCTGAAGGTGCAAACCAGACAAAGGAAACTTCGCAACCAAGACAAGAAATCCGAGTAAATAAGTGGCGATCTATTTTCTTGCTGCGATAAATAAGTTGAGCAGATACGAAAGAGTACCGCCTCTGGTGCGGCATCGTGTACACATCTGCTGAGAATTTGACGGTGCTGCGGTAGCGATGGCTGTCGGCGGCGTAGAAGCAGATCTAGGAGGGTAGACGGTGGCGGCAAGGCGCGATGGACGAGACGGTCGTAGGAGCGGCGCCGGCAAGGTGGACGACGGCGGGGATGAAGCGAGAGGACGGGATGCAAGGATCCCAGTCCGAAGGCGTTGATGAGAGAGGTCAATCTCTTGTAATGGACAACGGTGTCGGGGTATCAGCTCCGGCATGGTGGAGGAGGACGGCGGTGGATGGGGTGGCGGACGGCGGTGGATGGAGGAGGGTGGGGTGGAGAGGGTGTTTTGGCGCCCAAGGAGTACGAATGGGGAAAAGGGAGGTAGATCAGAAGGGGAGGAACCATGTATTCAGGGCGCGCTTGTCTCAAATGCGAGGAAATTTATAAACTTAGCCCCTGTTTCAAATTTCTACTACATCACAGCAACATTAGTCGGTTGGGGATAGGACGGTAATCTCGCATACACCGAATATTTGCCGATGATAGTTTATTTTTGGCGCCCACCGTGTATGAATATGAATCAGGGAGGGAGTCGATTTCGGCCGAGGGCACACTGTGTTTTGGCGCCCACCATGCATGAATCCAGGTGAGAGGCGGTTACGTCATGTTTGGGTGAAATTACAAACCTACCCCTATCGAAACCTATAGAAATCCAGCAGATAGGCTTTGCGTGGCAGGGATAGGCAGTAGTGATTTCCATCTCGCAAATTTTGGTTTCGGGCGGGGTTACTGCGACTTTCCCCGCTTCGTTCAAATTTTGCACAGTGCATGTTTACCGTGCCAACTCAATTCGAATCCCATTTGTATTCTACTATTTTTTTGGGAGGGATCCATTTTCAATTGGAATTACATTCTATATACATCAATTTTTTTATATATACTTTCAAAAGCACAACAAAGAATTCTGCTCCTTTATATGTATAATATGATTTACAAATACAACGATCTCAAAATCTTAAGGTTGAATTCGAAAAAATTTAACCAAATTTTGTTCTACTAAAATGTATGGATCAGTAATATCTACATATTAAATAACATAGATGTGCGTGAATTCATATGAGTATGCATGTTTGATAGATCAATTTTGGTTCGAGTATGGATTACATGTATCATCATCTCGAATTCAAATATTTGAATCCCTTTTTTGTTCACTCCTTTCATGCCCATCTCTCTCCCATGCATGCTCCTTCAGGTAGCTATCACTCTCTTTTCTCCAGCTCACCTGCACACTCACTTCATGTTTCTCCTATCCTCGCAAACATGGTCTCTCGACGTCTCCCTTGAAAAGTGTCACACTCTCCCTATCATTATACATTACACGGTTTTCATTATCTCTCATGTCTCTACTGTTCTCTGGTATCACTCAGTACCTAAGCTTTCTTTTTCACTGCACACGCACAGTCTCCACTCGTCTTTCACTTTGTCTTTCTCTCTATGGGTTTCTCTCACACACCCTATATGTCTCTACATATGACTCATACCACTAAAATTACTCTCTCTCTCTCTCTCTCCTGTAGACACAACATTTGTTGCGGTCTCCTTTTTGTCTCCATCCCAGACTGACATTATTCATTTGTTTACCGATCAGACAACCCCGACTACCGTCTCCTCTCTCTCTCTCACAGACACACACACAACTCCTGCTTCCACTCCCCTTCCCGACTACCATCTCTCTCTCTCACACACAAAACTCTCGCTTTCGCACCCCGACTCGTATTTCTCTCACAAACATTTATCGACTGGCTAGCCTCTAGATAGGTTTATACACCCGCACACTCGTGCTTCCACCCTCGCACACATGTCTCTCTCCCGCTCCTTGTATCTATGTAGCTTTTTCTTCCCTTCTTGAGACACACCCTCTCGATCGTGCACACACACACACTATCGCCTCATTTTAAGCTGATACCTATTGCACACACACTACTTGTGTCTTTGTCACACATGCACTCCGTCCTCCTCCACTCTCCCTCTCTCTCACACACACATGGGCTTTTTGCAACAACTAGCAAGATGCCCATGCATTTCACGGAACATCAAGATGCATTTGTATGAGTAGTTTATCTTGTGGGGGAAAAGGATGAACGAGGGAAGGCCTTATTTGCAAATGTGGAGAGGGGTGTGGGTATCTTTTTGCAAAATTGCCATAGTTTCCTTCCTATCCGTCAGATATAGATCGGACGGCCTATATTGCAGGATGGCAGGTACACGATCATCACCGACAGTGCTTTTTATAAGAGTAGGGATAAAAAAATAGAGTTGGTGATGATGGTGGGCCTGCCATCCTGCAATGTAAGTCGTCCGATTTATATCTGACGAATAGGAAGGAAAATATGGAAATTTACCCGCACTCTTCACCACATTTGCAGATAAGGCCTTCCCTCGTTCATCCTTTTCTCCCACAAGATCTTGATGTTCCATGCAACGCACGGGCATCTTTCTAGTAAGAGTAGAAATTAGACATATACCACTTCTCGAATCTTGAAACCAACAACATTCCTCCCTTATCTCATCAAAACCGCCAAAGGAATATATTTTGAGTGAAACATAACATATTTTTAGTGATATACGTATTTCAAAACTAGACTTTTTTTATATCAGATCGGTGAATATGTATTAATCTACTTTGATCGTGTGGCAACGCATTGGCACATTGCTAGTAGTTGTTATAATTTTTTGGACACCAGACAAACGGTGGAGTACATATACGAAGAGAAGAGGCGCACGCACGTAGTCGGCCTCTCGCTGTCTCGCACACATGAGTGTTACATAAAGGCGACGTTAACAAAGAAACCCTAAAACCCTAGGCGCATGATTGCTGCATTCGCGGGTACCGGGTACGTGGTGGAGCACCTTTGTAGGAGTTGATGGTCGGGACCACAGGTGAACGACTTGGAGGGCGGTGGCTTGCTAGTTGCCACAGATCGAGTATCCATGTTTAAAATATCGTTTTTTTAGTGGGGTTAAGAGTTCCGATTTTAAATGGCACGTTATAAGTAGTAAGTAGTTTTTAGAACGATTGGTATGGAGCGAAAATGAAATTCATAGTACTACGTACCTCCTTGGCGTATGGTTGTATGGGTTTATGTTGCGAGATGTTGAACCTGGTAGTTCTAGGGCAAATACTATGGTTTAGATTTAGATGCTGGTTTTCAGTAATCAGAAGGGGAAACCCTTCTTTGATTAAAAAAAACTACTACCTCCATTCTGGTTTACTAGTCCCCATCGTACTTTGGGTCAAAGTTTGTCCATGAATTTTACTTGTAAAATGTGAATGGAAAACGAGATTTTGTTATACCTAAACCAAAAAGGACTGGAGGGAGTGATTGCTCTGACACGGACGCGACCTCTCATAGTGCAGGCATTGAACCGACGCGCCGGCCAAGAGGGCAGCACTCGCTGCAGGCCCGGCTGAGCACGCCTCCTCGCCACGTGCAACCAGCTTAAGACTACCCCGCCTGCCTTCATTGAATCCGCGCGTGTGCCGGCAACACGTCCTTCCACGAGCCGGCAGGCATTTTAGAACAGAAAACATGACTAAAATATAATTAATTTACGCATGGTCTTGACTTGTTGTGCTCGCACTAGTAGCAGGAACTAGTAGAGGTTTTTATTTATTTATAACTCTCCTCACATTTTTTTGGCTTTGAAGTGAATCATGGTTGTGGACATTATGTATGAATGTGCAGATATCTGTGAACATGAGTTTGATGTGGAAGTTGAACTTGGAATGTCGGGCTTGCGCGTGAACTGTACCATGTCCAATGCTTCATCTATTATTGTTTGGAAGTAATTCCTGTTATTACATGACCCGAAAAAAACATTTTGTGCCACATCAGTAGATGCATAGACATCACAGCAGGCATGCTGACTGGATAAACACTTGAACCTATCTATTATGAAGGAAAATTTTGTATTGACAACAGTTTTAGATAGCAGGAGACGCCTAGCCTGCTCTGCCTCTGCTAGCTTATTTCTGGCTTCTTCCATCTCTTCTTTGGCTTGGGTGAAGAGAGCATCTGATTGCTCTTTTTGCTTCTTCAGGAACTCAGCTACATTCTCAAGGGCTGTTGCACGCTTTCTTTCAGCCTTTACTAATGCCAGGAGGACACGAACAACTGACGACTCCACCTGCCTTGTGTGTAATCCAGCATCATCTGGGGATTTGCACCTTGTGTATAATCCAGCATCATTAGGGAACTGGCACCTTGTGTGTAATCCAGCCTCATTTTGGAAACATGATCTCGAGGTTGACCATACTTCCCTCCTCGCAGGAACTGCATCCTGACATGAAGTTACTTCTTTTCTAGATCAATACTCAGAGAAACCTAGATCCATTTAGTAGAATCCAGATAAACAGAACTCGGTGAAGTGAATTCAAAAGGAAAAGAAATATAAAAATAGACTACAAGGTGAGAACACCCACTTCCTACATCAAGTTAAAAACGAAAGCATTAGGACGATTAAGACTCTTCCTATTACACATCAAAGAACACCACGCTTAAGAGAAATAGAAACTACAACATATACACATCGAAGAACACGAGGCTAAACGAAAGTAATTGAAAGGGTGTTACTTACCAAAGCTCGTTTTACAGGTTCGGTGCAGCTCCTCTTTAACTTGCCACGCTCCTTGAAGATGTCCTGAATATCCCGTGTTTGGTCTTCATTGCTCCTCTGCATGTTCACACTCGTGGTTTTAAAATCTCAACATGGCAAGAAAAATACTACTAGTAATAGTCGCGCATCTTGAGGGCAACATTAAAGCACTCGTCTGCCATGTTAGAGCATCTCCAACAGAATCGCAACGCGCGGTGCTTTAAAAAAGCGTTTACAGTGCTGAGATCGAGAAGTAGATACTAGAGAGTAGAGGATAGTTCTCAGCATAGATAGATAAAAAAAGATAATTCGACTACTCCTTGTCGTCTGACTCCTCCTCGGTGATGTCCTCCTCCGACGTATGACTGTAGGCGTGAAGATACCGATCGTCGTCGGATTCCCTGGGCGATGCTGCTCCTAGCCTCATGTTTAATTGAGCGTCCGCTTTTCGCCTACGCTTGTCCTCGCGATAGGCGGCTCACTCCGCCCTCCTCTTATCCCTCTCCGCCCTCCTTTGCGTGTAGAACTCGCGCTTGTTGATGATGTCCTACGGGAAGTGTTGGCGCCACAACGCCATGGCTTCCTCGTCCATCTCGGCTATGCCAAGACGGTGCTCCCGCCTCCAGACGCCGCGCGCCAAAACTAGTGCACGCCCGGCCGCTTTTTCCCGCGCGCGCGATCCTTTCCCGACGTCTCTGCTATCTCTACTCTCTTCTCTACAGTTATATTTATTTAATATTTAATATTTAATATTTATCTCTACTTCCTTTATTGTCTACTTTTTTTCTCTATACTTTTTTTCTTGCAATATAGGCCGTCCGATTTATATCTGACATATAGGAAGGAAACAAATGGGAATTTTGCAGAAAGATACCCATACCCCTCTCCAGATTTGCAAATAAGGCCTTCCCTCGTTCATCCTTTTCTCCCACAAGATAAACTACTCATACAAATGCATCTTGATGCGTGCAACGCATGGGCATCTTGCTAGTTCTAAAAACCTTTCCATCATTTGCCACACTACATGTTGCAGATGAAAAACCTACCCAAGCACAACGCGATACAGGAGCGACGCACAATTACAAGCTGATATTCTATTGGACAATGGAGGCTATAACCAATTACTTTTACGGGAACAATAGCACCCATGAAAATTGAAGGGTAGGTACGAACAAAATTGGAACTGCACATGTACTGCTAAGTGATTCAATGCACACATTACCAATCGAGGAGGAGAACGATGGTCGCGGCGGCCTCTGTGAGTCGTGGTCGGCAACGGGAGTCAGTTCAATGTCCATGACGGTGATACTTCTGCGCTTGGCGTCGGCTTCTGGGAAGCAGATCTAAGACCGTGGAAGATGATGCCGGGGAAGAGGCTCCATCTATGATGACGACGGTGGACCGGCTCCAGTACAGCGTACGAGGTCGTCGATGAGGCAGATGCGCTGCGGTGGACGAGTGCGCCGATGTAAAGGGGAGGAGCACGAAGGCTACGGTGCCGTGGAGAAGTCTATTTTGCGGTGGGGATAGAAAATGGGGAGTATTCAGGTGTACTACTCTGGGTGCCGGGGTGGGGTTGGCTGGGTAGGGTGTACCTGAACTTATGAAAACAGCCCCCTACCAAGCGTTGTCCGTAGGCCTGTTCCGAAGGCTATGATGGTAACTTCCCACTGCTCGAATCAGGGTCGCGGGATATTTTCCCGCCGACCTAAAAATTTTGTGACACTGGACTCCCCGTGTGGCGTGTTGAGTGATTCGGCTAAGCAACTAGCGAGTAGTAGTAGTAAACTCTACATATTAGGTTTGATCGAAGTCAAACTTCCTAAAGTTTGACCAAGTTTATATAAAAATATAAACATTTACCATAACAAATATGTATGATGTGGAAGTACATTCAGTAATGAATCTAATGGTATTTATTTGTTATTGTATATGTTAATATTTTTTGTTATAAGCTTTCTGAGAGTTTACAAAACTTGACTTTGACCAATGCTAATACACGGACTTAAATAAAAACGGAGGGAGTACACATTTGTTTTCTTAGTTTGTAGTGAACTAATCATTTGTTGAAATTGTGAAATAAATATATTAGGCTATTGACTTCGAATGTAATGGTCTATACAATTCAATAGTTACAATCATTGTCGAATCCCAAGATGTATACAAGGTCTATAGTACTTCACAACATGCTCAAACTCACATAATCTCAGTCAAATGAGAATCTAAATGCATTTCATAGTTATTACTTTGTAGGATGCAACAAAAACAACCAAAACTCTACATCAGCCATTATAGAAGCAACATTTTGACATATCCCATTGTGTAAATGAAACGTGCACAGAGAGCTTTTGAAGATGGAGCAAATAGGGCGGAAAAAATTGTATGTATGTGGACGAGAGAGTAGGAGACAAACATAACGAGACAGAGAGAGAGAGAGAGAGAGGAAGAAGTTAGGTCTGTGAGAAAGATGGAAATACTGACGCACCTAAAACATCCAAATCCAAATAAACACAAATTGGAGCTAAATTCAAATATATGGAAATATTGCAGCGTCAAGAACTTTCCCAGGAAAAAAAAACTTGAGTAATATTCGAGGATTGTTTTCACACACACAAAAAGGTTCGATGGATGTCCTTCGAGCGCGACACAGTGACGCACCGTTCGATCGACCGCGCGGCCGCAGTTCACGCGCTTGCACAGGATTCCGTATCGCGACTATGGTACTAACTTCAATTTTTTTAATAGAAGCGCTGCCTAAGTCTAATGTTTACATGTACTAGTACGGTTTTCTTTTAAGTTTGACCAACCTTATATAAAACTAAAGTAAGCTCCCATACGCGCACTCATCAATATGCCGCCGCCGTTGCGCATGCCGTCGCCCGCCTACTCCGGCCAACGATTTCTCGCCCATCACCGCCATGTCGCTGCCATCCCTGTGCCATGAAGCCGAAGGCTCGCCCGCTCACGTCGTCTGCGGTCCCTCCTCGCCATGCCGACGCGCTGCCAAGCACGCGAGCAGCTAGTGGAGCCGCGTCTATGCATGCAGCGTACGAAGAAGAGGACGAGCGCGTGCTCCATCACGCCGGTGAGGAGGAACTAGCGTGTCATTGTCGTCTCCGCCCGCGCGGAGGATGCGTGCTTGGTGGCTGTCGCGGCGGAAGCCAGTCGCGCGCGCGTCGAGCCCGTAAACCGTGTGCGGATGCGGAATCTACCTTGGAGACCTTGAATGCCACATGGATCCTGCAACCTGAAGGAGCAATTTGGGTCAGTCGACTCATGTGAGCCGTTTGATGCAACATGGATGGCTAGAAGGGCTTCTTCCACCTCTTCTGCCGTCTTCTTCCTTCGCTTTGTCGAACTTCTTTCACAAATCGACTGACCCAAATTATACTACTAGTACAAATGTATTAAGTACAGTAGGAACACGAAGATACGAGCAGTAGTACCAACTGCAAGAAGAACAGTAGTAAGACATAGTACTAGTACTACTCTACGTACTAAAGAGTTCAAATAACGAGAAAGAACATAAACATAGTTTTGCTGGGGCCTCATCACAACACACCCCTGAAAATAAACTAAGCAACTAGTCCGCTTGACACTGCAGTAGAACCAGCATGAGCGACGACACTGCCACCTACTCGGAGTCCGAGTCCACGTCCTCGACTTCGTCCTCGTCCCTCTTCCTCTTCCTCTTCGCCGACGCTTCTTTGCTTGAACCGGACACTGAGCTCTGCTTCTTCATCCAAGCCATGTAGATATTTAAACAAAGGTAGGCATACATTTCTGTGTACAGGATGTGATCTTCATCTAATGTCTTCGACTCCCATGCATGATGAAACTCGTGATGAGATTTCTTCAGTTTAGCGTACGAAGGATCAATCATGGCTGCTGCCAGGGTTAGCATTGAAGGTTGAGAGGAGGACACCAGGCTTGCCTTCTGGAGATCGAAGGGCTGGCCTACAACGAGACCTATCCGACGCAGGACATCTCTGTCGTTCTTAAAGCCTACAGTAACAAATTTCACTCTTTTGTCCTTGAGGAAGTTCTTAAAATCCTGGCACTCAACGTTGGCATGGAATATGTGGTAGACCAAGCAAACGTTATGTACGCAAACGTGGATCACGGTGGGCTTCTTCCTCTCTTCGTCCTTTAGATCCTTCTCCCGTCCCAGGACTGTGGTGTACTCAACATCTAGCCCAGTGACCCACTCATCCGTTGAACTGTTGAACATGCGTAGGAAGCGAGCAAGCCATGCTTTCACCGTCGCGGATCCACGTGTGTAGATGATGATGAACTGATCGCCGGTGATGGATCTAACCTGGTACTCAGCGGCGACCATGGAGATTTGGGAGGCCATGGATTTTGGAGGAGGGTTAGGAGAAGTTGAACTGTTGTACCCCGCAAAAACTGGGAGCGAACTAATGTGAAAGGACGGGATGACTGGGAGCGAACTGTTGTGAGGTAGAAGACGGGGACGAGTAGGGCATGCGAACGGAGTGGGGTTGCTAGCTTGCCCGGTGGATAAACGGCTGCAAGCCCCCAAAGAATTCTTGAGAACTATGTGGGACCCAATAGATGTCATGTCTACTAGACCCATATCGTAGGCCTCACGGTATAGCTTCTGCCTGTTCGCACGCCATGCCGGCGCGTGGATGTAACTTCACTTAATTCCGTCAACCGTCGCGCCTCCCACGACCTTCGCCTCCCTCGCGCGGTCGCGCCCTTTGAGACTTCGACCGGCTATAAATGAGCAATTTTTTTTGCCTACTCCGCATGCATGATACTCCCTCTGGTCCTTTTTACTCCCGTCAACCGTTTGCAAAGTGTTTGACCAAATATATACTTTTTTTGAACACCACCTTATATTAATTAACCAGCCACACCAGTACACTCATTCGATACAATATTCACCACACAGGGCGGTATGTTATTTACAAGAATACCATCTAATCTACTGTCAAAGCTATACTTAGCGATTAAGTCTGCCACCTTATTGGCCGAACGGCTAATCTTTGACAATTGAAGATTGTTGATCAACTTCGAGATGCTCAACGCTTTCATCTTCAGGTCACGCATAGCAGACCTGTCATAGTTCCCCGATGCAAGAGACGCTACCACAAAAGTGCAATCAGTCTCTAAAATTACAGGATTATGAAGAGAATAACTATGTAGAGACCGACAATGCAAGCCCTAAGCTCCGCTTCCTCCACGCTTTGACATGCATCAATGAAATCCCACAACCAAATTTATACTAAAAATATCAATATCTACAATACTGATTATAATGAGTATAAGAACTACGTTTTATAATGACTATCAATATCAATATCTGCACCGCGCCTACGTGTTTTAGGATTATTTGGTTTTTGTAAGATGACTTACACACCTAGCTATTAGAGTACCACTACCTCCCTTCTAGTTTAAAGGGCTCGACTCAAAAATTTCACCTACTCTTAGCAAGATAGTAGAGGTGGTGGAATAGTTTTTGAAGTCAGCAAAAGTACTCAACTAATGCTGTCGTTCTTCACAAAAAAATGTGTTTACGAATGCATGCATGAACACTAGTTACTCTAACCCCCCTCTCTTCTTTAATTCTTTTCCACATCAGCATGTTTGCTATTCCCGTGTGCATGATACCAACTAAGATATCACCATTATGGCCATCCTTAATCATCGCATGCAATAATTTAGTGCACCTTGAAATATGAACATGTGTGGGGCGTGTATGTTTTTAATGACTTGAGACTATACCTAGCCCGGCATGCAAGATGACTTATTATGCACCGTTTCCCATACCTGCAGGAAGCCCGTTCGTCTTCAAATCTTTTCCTCTCCATGTGTGGAAACAATATTCCTGCCAAACTCTCCTTCTCCCTCCGGTGGTCCCGCCACTCCACCTCGTGTGAAAAAATCTGCATGCATGACCCTCCTCCCCCACGCTCGTCCAATCCGTTGTGACCAGCAATATTTCCACCCCTTCGCTCCCCCATAATTTACTCCACCAAATATGCCCACATAGCTTTTACTTAACTTCAGGTGCATTGGGTCACTGACATATGGGCCCAGCAGTGTACTGGCCCACATGTCAGTGACGCAACTGGACTTGCAGTTAAGTCAGTGCAGCTCAGTCCATATCTTAAGTAGGTGTGCCATTGCTCGCTATAAACACTGCACCTCCCACGACATCGCTATATCCTCCCCCTCACATTCACGTTCATCGCTATCTCCTCCCCCTCCCTCTCATGTCGACCACCATGGCATCACCCCTCCCAAGCCCTAGGAGCCCCTCACTGCACCGCGCGGACGGTCACGCGTCGTCGTTCCGTTCCTCGCCGCCACTAGTCGAGGAGGACGCGTCGGTGTTCCGCTCCTCGCCGCTAGGCGACGCGTCGCCGTTCCGTTCCTCGCCGCCACTAGTCGAGGAGGACGCGTTGGTGTTCCGCTCCTCGACGCAACGTGTCGAGGTGGACGCGTCGGTGTTCCCAATCTCACCAGCACGCGCGTCGGAGGACGCGTCGGCTCCCCGCTACGAGGAGAACGCAGCGCCGCCCGCCGAGCCCCCCAGCCTTGAGGAGCTTTGGCAAGAAATGGATGTCGCCTTGTGGGAGGCTTTGCCTCCAGCAGAGCGCGCCAACATAAAGGCGGAGAAGAAGGCCGAGGAAGAGAAGCGCACCGTGCAACAAGCTTTCTGGGAGATCTATGTCGCGTCCGAGAGAGTCAAGCAATTGGTTCTTTTGGCAGAAGGCTCATGCGAGGGCCGTGAGGGTGGCGGAGGACGCCCGTGCCGACGCCCTGAGTGCAGTCGGGCCCAAGCGCCTCATCTACACTTGGCGGTACGTGGACCGGGTGCACGCTTCCAGCCAGGAGGAGTACCTGTTGGCGCCGGATCACCACACCGGTGAGATCGCGCTCGCCCGCCGGCATGCCGCCAATCAGCACCTCGCGAGTTGCGAGGCTGAGGAAGAGGCGTTGTGTTGGCGCGGTGGGAAACGGCCGCGCACCAGGGCACTCGTGGCACGCCGCAAGCGCTCCTGCAAGCGCCATGGCTTTTAGGAGGAGTATAATTTTTGTTTCGTAAGGCGATCTCATTAGTTTTGGGACGCAAATGATAAATCCCGAATGTTCAGGAATTTTTAGCGTCCTTAATTAAGTATGTAAAAGGGAAAGTTTGGAAACATTGTGAATTATTACGCATTTTGCAAGTATGTGCATATAGCACAAACTTTACTATATACTATCGGACTACACGTCTCTCTCGATATATGCTTGCAGACTTTTCTACTCCCTCCGTCCAGGTCAATAAGTCATCTTTGGTTGTGCACGGTAACCAAGAAGGAGGGAAGATTTGTACACCTAGACGGAGGGAGTACTACTATTACTTATGTACGTGCAAATGCATGTTTTAACATTATGATGCGGTTTTTGTAAAAGTAGAAAAACAACACTAGTCAAGCTTGTGAAAAGATTCCAACGTGAGTACTACTACTAGTAGGAGTACTAGGGGCCAGTTCTTTTAGGCTTCTAGATTAGTAATCCCATAACTACTACCTCCATACTGGTGTATTGGTCCCCATTGTAATATGTGTCAAATTTTGATCATAAATTTAACTAATGAAATGTTAGTGCATGTCACATGCACTACTCCATCCGTCTAGGTGAGTAAGTCATCTTAGGCTGTGCACCGTGACCAAAGAGAGGAGAAAATGAGAAACGTTAGTGTTTATTTGCTAATTAATAGTATTGCATGCAATGAACTAACCACTACATGTCGTGTTTGATATCTCAAGTCATTAAAAGCATGCACACTCTTTATCTCTTATTGGTTGATATGTCAAGAAACAAGAAACAAGGTAGAAGTTAATGCACCACGCCTAAGTGTTTTGGGATTATTTGGTTTTCGTAAGATGACTTACACACCTAGATGCACAGCGCCTAAGTGTTTTGAGTAACATTTTATCAGTTAAATCTTTGGTCAAAATTTAGCACAAATTACAATGGTGAGGAATAAACCAGGACGGAGTAGTAGTTTAGAAGCCCAAATAAATGAGTGAGGCGCCTTATTGTTACTCTCCACTGTGACTAGTTGTCGGCGTTCTGGGAATAGGGGTCCCCAGACTTGCCTGCCTGCGGCCTGCGGCGTGGCTCAAAGGAGGCCCAACACAGCCCATCTTCATCAACGCAAGCTCAAGACCCTCACGAGGGGCCAAGCCTCGCGGGGCGGATGACAAGGAGCTTCCTCAGGCACGGCCTCGTCAGGCTGGCTCATGAGGGGGCGGAGAGTTCAAGGCAGTGTACCTCGCGAGGTGCCCATGACGCAAGCCATGACGACCAAGGGCGCCAGTCGGGCGCCAGCCCGCGCAGTGTCCTCCTTTCCTCTTTGGTGCAAAGGGAGCAAGCGCAGGCGAGAGCATCAAGCAAAGGCATCCATTTTGGTGCAACAGGACCAAGACCAGCCCAACGGCTAGAAGGAAGTCATTGTGGAGCTCAAGCCGGCGTCATCACCAGAGCCTTTGACAGGCGAGGACCAACTTTAGTCAGGATAAGTGTACCCGATGTTCCCCTTCAAAATGGCCAATTGTTGGCGCCCTTCCCGCTCAATATTTGGGAAGAGGCCCAAGGCCTTTGCCTATAAATAGGACTAGCCACCCCCAGGGTAGAGGCATCTGGATCCTCATCAAGAAACCAGTAGATAGAGCGATTGAACTCCTCCTAGCAGTTCATCTCACCAGCCAAGAACAGACTCTCGCGAGGCTGTTCTTCCTTGTATTGTTCCTCTTCAGCCCAAGAGGCAATCCACCACACCACACACTGGAGTAGGGTATTACACCACAATGGTGGCCTGAACCAGTATAAATCTTGTGTCCCTTGTGCTGTTCAGTTTAGTAGTTTAGGTCCCAGCGATTCGGCGAGGTGCGAGATGGTAGAGGGTTGAATCTCCGCGCGCACCCCAGTGTTCGAACCTCAAGGGTCTGCCGGAACCTGAAATCCGACATTTGGTGCGCTAGGTAGGGGTGCTCCGGGATCCGCCTTCTGCCGCTTCGCGCCCCGTCGCATCGTCATCACCATGTCCGGCGACCAGGCGGACAACCCAGATCCTTGGGCGGCTTGGCCCACCCGCGCAGAGCCGCTCGCCCCGGGCGACCCCATGCCCCAGGCAGCTCGCGGTCCGCAGGGCGCTGCCGGCCGCGGGCGACGCAGACAGACCTTGATGGCCCTAACACCGCGGCAGACGCGGTCGGCAGCGAGGGCCTCCAACCACGCCGCGACAACGGCGCCGTACACCCGCCGGGAGCAGGCAAACTCAAGGGCCGCGCTCACGGTGGCCCGAGAGCTGCTGCAGTGCAGACTGATGGAAGGCGGCCGCGACGTGCTGCTAGAGCGGGTGGCGGAGCTCCTAGGCTTCGCCGCCTCGGGGGCTCAACCCTTCTGCACACCGCTCCCGCCTCAGGTCCAGGGAGGCCTGCGCGGGGGCCCCACGTGCAGCCGTGGGCTCCAAAGCTACTCCAACACCAGCGAAGCCGTCAACACAGGGCTGGCGGCAGCACCGGCTCCGCTCCCCGTCAGTGAAGAAGGACTCGTCGCGACCCATGGGCCCCGTGGGCCGCCGTGCTACCATCACAAGGCCGGCACGTCAAGCAGAGCTGCATGGCACGCGGAGCCCTACGGCGCAGCCTTCGAGGTGATGGCCACGGAGGAGTACGTGCCCCACATGATGGATCAAGGGCACCCGCGCGAGGGCGAACAAGGCTCGCTCCTTAGCCCAAGCTGGGGGGACGAGGCGCCAGAAGCTGAGCTCTTCCCGGAACCCCGGGACGGCCCCGCCGGCCACGCTGGGAGCGACGATTACCGGGTACCACTAATCCCTCAGAAGCAGGCATACACTAATCATGGGTCGCAGGAGGTGCAGGTCGCCACAGCGAGCAGCTGCCCCGCTCCAGCAGTCTCTTACCCCTCAGGAGGAGGGCATCGAGGGCTGCAGGAGAGGGGCCGAGATCCGACATCACCACCGCGGTGTTCGGAGCAAGGCGTTCCCAGGAGGTAGGCCCTCCGCTGGGGAGGTGCCTCAGGGCCTGCCCCTGGCGGAGGACCCGTGGTCGTCGGGGGAACCGCTGGCGACCGCTCTACCCCATCGGTGGCGTCCTGGTTTCCAGTCGTTGTTGATGGCACTAGAGTGTGGCGCAAGGCGGGGCCCTAGTCTGGCGATATGAAGCAAGGCTGGTACCTGTGAAGAAGGCCCAGTGCCTGTGAAGCTCGCCGCCCCGTGACACTCTCACGTAATAATGAGTGGGGCTGTACACGCCCCGGAGTCTCAGGGGTGCCGGCCTCAGGCCCTGGGGCTCCCTCCCACGCCCAGTGGCAGCACTTAGCTCCGCGCTGGTGAGAAGACATCCAAGACTAGACTAGGTGCCGGACATGGCCTTTTGTTTTCTTTCGTTGCTTTTCCCTTGGTTGCTGCTTTCCCCCGCTGGATTTAAGTTGAACTCGAATTTGAAATTTGCGTGTGTTGGGGATGGGGTGCTTAGTCTCGTTCGAGCAATCTCTCGCGTTTCGGTTACGACCTCACCTCAGCTGCCTCCCCTCGCGAGCCCCTCGCAAGCCGGGTCTGGCCTAGCTTGCGTGGAGCCCAGACTGCCGCTGACGTACCCTCTCAGAAGGTTTTTTCCCTGCAAATCCTACAGATTTGATCAGGAGGCGTTCGAGGCATCACAGCCTCCCACAAACTATCTCAGGACCCGCGCAGGACGAAGGTAAACTAACTAGCCGGCTCGTCACATGGCCAACCACTTGGCATGGGCCTATGCACAATGTAGCATTGACTAAGGCGCTGAAACATTGGCTTTACATGAGGGGCACCCCCTCCCAAAATGCTCTCACAACCATCGGGACAAAATCCTGAGTTCTATTAATGCAGGATAAGGAAACAGGAATGACGTGCTGTCAGTCGGATAAATCCCCCAATGCATCCTCAGGAGCGCCGCCCGAGCTGTCGCTGGCGTCGCTGGCCTCGCCATCGCCCTCTGCGTTGCCACTAGCGGCATTAGGGCCGTTCACCATGCCGCCCTCGTCGGCGGCCACAACCACGCCGTCGTTGTCTGAAGTGAAGGCCCTGACAAGGGCATCCGCGTTGTCTTCCACCCAGTAGGCTAGGTCATCTCGAACGGCCTGGGGGACTAGGGCGATGGCAACGTCAAAGTCGAAGTGAGGGTCCATGTTCCGGAGATGGCTGAAGACGCGGGAGAAGGCGCTCCCGAGAAATGCTCGACTCCTCTCCTCCACCAACCTGTTGGCACGAACCGATCGTGCCTCCAGCTGCGTCACGATGTCAGTGAAGAACTGAAGGTTGCCGACGTAGTAAATGGCACGCGGCTCGCCAACGGCCGCCTCGCAGATGATACCCAAGGCCGTGTTGGCCCTCTCTCGAAGCGTGGAGAGCATGGGGGTGTGCTCATGCTCCAAGAGTCGCTGCTGACGCATCTCGTCCGCGTTCTGGCGAGCAACAACCTCGGCCTCAACCACCTGTCGGCAAAGAAGAAGCACCTCAGCATGGGAAGTAGCTGACTCCCCCTGTGTTGCATCAAGTGCGACCCGCAAGGCATCGGCCTGCCTAGTTGCTTCCTCTAGTTTGGTCCTAAGGGCGTTGGTCCTACCTTCAGCCTCGGTCCGAACCAACTCCAACCTCTCCTTGAGCTCGCACTCAAGATTTAGGCACGCCGTTGCCACCCGACGTCCGACCTCCTCTGTGACACGGCTTCCCACGCAGCGACGTTGTCCTCCGCCCGTGTCACCCAGTGCTTCCTCGTCTCCAGGTGCTCGTGCTCGCGCACGCGCTTGGCGGCTTCCAGCGTCAATGCCTCCTCACGCTTCTGGAGCTCCGATGGGTCGCCGGAGGCCACCTTCATCGATGCAAGGGCCGCCTCGTGCAGCTCCACCTACTCCTCCAGTGAGCGGCACCGGGCCAAGAGTTCCTGTGCCCGCTCCTCCGTGGCCTCTTGCCGCCGGTCAGCTTCCCAGGCTTCTTCGACGACCTGGGAACGGGCCTCCCGAGAGGCCGCCAGTGACGCCTTGGCCTCCTCATCATCAAGATCGCGCCGACGGAGCGCAAGGGCGGCAGCCGCCTCCAGCTTGCGCCTCTCCGCAACCAGCCGAAGGCCCTCAGCCTCAAGGCGCGCGTCCTCATCAGCAAGTTCCTCACCAAGTAGGCTCACCGCGTCAGTCGCCCTCCGGAGGAACCCTTGGCGAAGAGCGCGACGCTCCCGGGCGCGCTCGAGTACGTCCTCCACACCATCATCCGCCCCAAGCAAGCGCCGTGGGGCGCGGATCAGCACTCCCCTCTCGGGCAGGGGGCTGGGGGCTGGCGCCCTCGAGATGACCGGGCGAAGGCCCGACCTAAAGCCAGCCCATCTCCAAGTAAAGAGCGCAGGGAGTACCCCAGCCAATCGCGGTCCACAGCCAGATGAGAAGCCCACGGCAGGCTGGCTATGCCACGGGAAGGCCCGCGAAGGAAGACCGCGGGGAGCGCAGGGCCAAGTTGCGTTTCAGGATGACTCGTCTCGCCAGCCGGCCTCACCGCGAGGGCCCGGCTGCTCGGGATGGTCGAAGATGACGGAAGAGGCGGAGTTGAAGGGGATGGCTCCTCATCCACCCCCGTAAGCTCGGAAGGAAGGGCCCTGCAGGGCAAGGATCAGAACAAGCAACAAAAGAGTCAGGAGCAGGAAAGGGAGAAGGCGTACTCGTCTATGGCATAGTACTTCCTACTCTTCAGCAGGCGACAAGGGTAGTCGTCGCCCAGGGCCTCCCTCCTCTTCCGTAGAGCCTCAAAGTCCACGCGGAAGCAGCCCAAGAGTTGGGCGCAGGGGTCATCTTGCGACGAGGAGGAAGCATCGAGGCGACTCGCATCAGGGGCGTCCGCCTGATGTGCGCTGCTGGGCGCCTCACTAGGAAGAGAGGCTGGGGCCTCAGGAGCCTCAGTCTCAGGCACTACGAGCAGCCTCTCGCCACCTTCAGCTGCGGCAGCATGGGCCTCGGGAGCCGCTCCCTCATGAGCGCCGCCCAGTGCTGTCGCCTCGGCAAGGGCACCCTCGGCCTCCGGAGGCTCATGCCTCCCTGCACCACCACTTGAGGAAGAGTCGCCCCGGGCGGCTGCGAGGGCAACCACCACCACTGGATTCTCGCGAGGCCCTAGAGGCCAGCGGGGCGCGGCCCCCATTCGTCGAAGATGGGCATCTGGCTCACAAAGTCGCCTTTGTTCGAGCAGAGGTACAGCAAGGCCCCCCTTGACGAATGTCGCCAGGGGAATGATCCCCAGTCAAGACCAAGAGCACCTTCCTCAGAGCTTCAGGCGTCAGGTCCCCTTCCTGGAGCCGCATACGGTCCCTACGACCGCTGTAGGCCCACATTCGATGAGAGTGGCGCTGGAGAGGGGCGACGTGGCGTAGCAAGAACTCCTTCACCACCTTGGGTGCCGTCACGCCAAGCTTCCTCAGGAACTCGAAACGGTGTCAGACGAAGGCGAGCCGGGGGCTCGCGAGCGTGACTTGGCCCCAGCCTGAGTTGGGGATAGCAGGCGAAGATGGCTTCGTCAGCAGGGGGCTGGGCACCCCTACATCCACATACAGCCACCGCTCGCGAAACCCAGGCGCAGGTGGAGGAAGACTGAAGTCAATCCCAGAAGCCGCCGTCTCAGGTGCATCAATGAAGCTCACGCACCCCGAGCATTGGGTGGGGTCGACAAGGCGCAGAGAGAAGAAGTGGCACAGTAAGGCAACCGAAGGAAGGATGCCCGTCATTGCCTCGCAAACGAAGGCAAATACCGCGAGAAGGGTGATGGATTCAGGACCCAGATGCATCATGTGGATCTGATAGTCGGAAAGCACGGCGTTGAAGAAATCAGAGAAGGGGGGAACCAGTCCCGCCCACAGGGCGTCGGCGAAATACCGGACCTCGGTGGGAATCCTGTCAACGGAGAAGCGAGACGCGGGCCAGGCCGTCGTCCTCCCGCACTCATTGAAGATGGTGGCCAGGGCTGAGCGGACCTTGCCCAGGCCTTCTTGATTGACTATGACCGGCCAATCGACGGCGGGGGCCGCCGTCGACGGCGAGCGAGGCGGCGGCGCGGGCTTCTTCCCTTTTCCCTTCCTCGGCGGGGCCATGACGACAGGAAGGGGATGGGGAAGGTTCGAGATTGGATTAGATGCAGGAGCTGGAGTTCGAGAGAAGAAGGGACAGAGAGCGCTCAAGCAGCAGAAAGGGGAACGGCTGTGTGCGGCAGCGTGTCCGCCTAGCACGGCACAAAATAAGGAGGCGTGGGGGAACAGTGCCGCCCACGTCCAATCAACCGCCACGCGGCGCCCAAGACCGCAGGCTGTTAGGGCCCGTGACGCTTTGCACTTCCCTTTCGCCTCTCCGCTCAGCCAAGTTCGGGCGCGCCGTGGGCCCGGGGGCTACTGTCGGCGTTCTGGGAAGGGGGTCCCCAGACTTGCCTGCCTGTGGCCTGCGGCGTGGCTCAAAGGAGGCCCAACACAGCCCATATTCATCAACGCAAGCTCAAGACCCTCGCGAGGGGCCAAGCCTCGTGCGGCGGACGACAAGGAGCTTCCTCAGGCACGGCCTCGTCAGGCTGGCTCATGAGGGGGCGGAGAGTTCAAGGCAGGGTACCTCGCGAGGTGCCCATGACGCAAGCCATGACGACCAAGGGCGCCAGTCGGGCGCCAGCCCGTGCAGTGTTCTCCTTTCCTCTTTGGTGCAAAGGGAGCAAGTGCAGGCGAGAGCATCAAGCAAAGGCTTCCATTTCGGTGCAACAAGACCAAGACCAGCCCAACGGCCAGAAGGAAGTCATTGTGGAGCCCAAGCCGGCGTCATCACCAGAGCCTTTGGCAGGCGAGGACCAACTTTAGTCAGGATAAGTGTACCCGATGTTCCCCTTCAAAATGGCCAATTGTTGGCGCCCTTCCTGCTCAATATTTGGGAAGAGGCCCAGGGCCTTTGCCTATAAATAGGACTAGCCACCCCCAGGGGTAGAGGCAATCTGGATCCTCACCAAGAAACCAGTAGATAGAGCGATTGAACTCCTCCTAGCAGTTCATCTCACCAGCCAAGAACAGACCCTCCCGAGGCTGTGCTTCCTTGTACTGTTCCTCTTCAGCCCAAGAGGCAATCCACCACACCACACACTGGAGTAGGGTATTACACCACAATGGTGGCCTGAACCAGTATAAATCTTGTGTCCCTTGTGCTGTTCAGTTTAGTAGTTTAGGTCCCAGCGATTCGGCGAGGTGCGAGACGGTAGAGGGTTGAATCTCCGCGTGCACCCCAGTGTTCGAACCTCAAGGGTCTGCCGAAACCCGAAATCCGACACTAGTCTTGTGGGAAAAGCTGGGGAAGTCGCCAAAAAAACTAGCCGTAGGAGTAGTAGCTAGGGATCGAGTGTGGGAGATGAACCGGAGAAAGTAAATGCAGAGAGATGAAATGCAAAAATGATGGAGGGATGTGATGGTTGCTTGTCCGTTTATTTTACCAGGCCACTTATTACTGGGAGTGGTTGGGTTTTGTGATATGACGGCTTTACTTCCGCGCCACGAGTGAGAGGTGAGACTCCCGTGCAGCGCCGCCCTCTACACTTGTACTACATCGATCGTGGTTTACTAGTCCCCCATTGAATTTGACTGAAGATTTAACTGACAAAATGTTAGTGCATGTCAACAAAAACTATATCGTTGGATTCGTATTTCAACATAGTTTTGAAAATGATATAATTTTAGGTGACATGCATTAGTATTTATTGTACTATATATAATGTTAGTTCAATTTTTGGTCATACTAATATATAGTAGTAAGGTGCCCGTGCGTTGCACCGAAGAGTGAAATGCATTGATCGGGGAGTTGTTTATTTTGACAAAGGATGTGGGGGTCATCTCATGTGTAACG
>NC_057795.1:186556784-186579948 GCF_018294505.1 Triticum aestivum | reverse complement strand
TCCCGATGAACAGGACCCCGTTTCGACCGTAGCGCTCCAACACAAGTCCGTTTCGTCCGTTTTGCAGTATGCCACACCCGTCCCGATCAACAGGACCCCCGTTTCGACCGTAGGAGGTCCGTTTCGTCCGTTTTGCGGTACGCCACACCCCTCCCGATCAACAGGACCCCCGTTTCGACCGTAGGAGGTCTGTTTCCTCCGTTTTGCGGGATGCCACACCCCTCCCGATCAACAGGACCCCCGTTTCGACCGTAGGAGGTCCATTTCCTCCGTTTTGCGGTATGCGCGGCTAGGCGTTTGACCCCGCCCGTATGTACACATACGTGACCGTATTTTCTTTCTTGCACCCTGGCCGCTGTACGTACATGTACATGCTACGTGCGCGCCTCTACTACGACACATGCACACCTCTACTACGACACATGCGCGCCTCTACATCGACCAGTATGTATGTACACGTTCGCGACCAGGATGACAACGCTACGTACGCTTCGACCAGGTGGGTCCCGACTGTCAGGAACTTCCTTGCCTGCGAAGATGTAGCTGGTGGGTCCCAGCAGTCAGGGGGCAAATCATTTTTTTCCCGGATGCACTTCATTGCGTACGAAGGTGTAGCTGCTGGGTCCCAGCAGTCAGGGGGGGCGAATCGTTTTTTTTTTGCCCGGACGCACTTCCTTCCATGCGAAGGTGTAGCTACTAGGTCCCACCAGTCAGAGGGGCGAATCGTTTTTTTTTGCCCAGACGCACTTCCTTGCGTGCGAAGGTGTAGCTGGTGGGTCCCAGCAGTCGGGGGGGCGAATCGTTTATTTTCGGACTCACTTCCTTGTGTGCGAAGATGTAGCTGGTGGGTCCCAGCAGTGAGGGGGGCGAATCATTTTTTTTGGACGCACTTCCTTGCAGCTTGTGGGTCCCAGCAGTCAGGGGGCAAATCATTTTTTTTGCCAAATACGGTGGCCCGTCCGGTGGGTCCCCGCTGTCAGGTGGAGGAATAATTATTTTGCGCGTAATAAGGGCACTTCCTTGTGGCTGCCGTGGACCCAGCTGCCAGCCTCTCCACGTACAGTCCACATGAAGTCGTTCCTTGACCATGTTGACCACGCCGCGCCGAGAGCACCACGGCGGTGGACGATGGTGAGGCCTAGGAAGGGGACGACGCGGAGCCGGGGAAGACGCGGCAGTGGATGCACACGCAGAGAGGAGTACGAGGGTTCACTGGTTTAGCTGCGCTACCGTCGCCGCAGAATAACAGGGGGTGTGGGTCAGTGCGTTAGTGGAGGGATGTCCTGGCCAGCGGTGGGAGTAGTAGGGGGCGGTGAGGCCTCTGCGGCAGCACAGCCGGCCACGGGAGGCAGGAGCAGGCGACACGACCGGCGCTGCTTTGGGCGGCAGGAGCAAGAAGACCAGAGGTTGGAGAAGCACGATGGCCGTTGGATGGACATCGTACGGTCACTGCAGCTAGAATCGTTTATATTGACTAAGTTGACAAAGCCCTTGGTACGTCAACTTAGTAGGCCCAGAGGTCAGCTTCCGAAATGGTGGCCCCATATGTCAGGGGGATGAATCATTTTTTGGGCGGGTGAAGCTAGAATATCCGAGATTGAAGAAGAAGCACGGCATCCGTTGGATGGACATCCAACAGCCACTGCTGCTAGAACCGTGTGTTGACTATAAGTTGACAAAGCCTTGCATACCCGTCAACTCTGTTTTTTTAGGGGACGCGTCAACTTAGTAAGGCCAGAAGTGTGTGGTAGAGAACTTGTAGCCCATTTGAGATTTGTAAGAATGTGTAGCCCATTTTTGAATTCTAATGGAATTTACTACAACCCATTTACAGTTTGTTAAAAGTACAGCCCATTTCAACCAACCGTTCAAAACCGAATTCAATAAAATTTCCCACATTTTGATGGGATCCGAATATTTTTATCCCAAAATTTTAGTCGGATTAAATACAATTTCAGTATAAATTTATATTGCGTAAAAATCCAACGAAACATTCCGCTCGCAACAATTAATGAAATTAAAATTTTCAATATTCCAAAAACAATATTTTATAAAGTAATCACTGTTTGGTGCATTTTTTATAGTTACTACCCAGTTTTTATAATTACATCCCATTTATTATTTCTTAAAGCCCATTTTCTTGTTAAACATCGAAAAACTCTACAGTGCTCACACCTCAAAAACACAAATGCTGCTCGAGCTGCTTGGTCCCAACTGTCGGCCGCTTCTTGTGCAATTCTCTCGTTTATTGACTACTCCCTCCTTTCCGGTTTATAATGCTCAATTCAAAAATCTCACCAATCAAGGTAGATGGCGAGTGGTGGAATACTTTTTCTAGTTTTGCAAAAGCACCTAATTAATGCTCTTGTTATCCTCAAAAAATTATGTTTATCAATGCATTAATTGCAATGCATGCATGCATAAAGTACATGCATTGGTCAATTTTCTCTTAATACTTGCATGCAATGATTTCATGCACCTTGGAATCAGAACATGTGATGGAAAACAACCAAATTGAGCCTTATAAAATGGAAAAACTAAAATTTTGAGATAAGCCCTATAAACCGGAAAGGAGGGAGTACATAGGTAGACAATGGTGTGGGACCGTGATGTCAGGAAACCAAGAGGAAGCAAAATAAATTATAGTTATATATATATATAATAAGGAGGCACTTGCGTACATGAGGCTATGGACCTGGTGGGTCCCCATTGTCATCCTATACAAGTAAAGTGATCTCCTCGCCCGCGCGCGCTTTCCGCCCGAAACAGTCAGCGCCGGCCGCCCCGCTTCCCGGTGCAGGCGATTGCTCCGCCTTCAAACAACACAAGCGCCGTCCGTCTGTCCATCTGCTGCACACATTAATGATACGCGGTTGCCGAGGCGGCTACTTCGGCGTCACACGTCCGTCCCTCTGCCCGCCCACCATTGCTATATAAACTGCTACGCCGGCCATAGCCGCAATCATCCGCATCCATTGCCTATCTCCTGTCCACACCACTACTGCCCACCATGGCTTCCTCGCGCTCTAGCGCTCTTTGGGACAGGCGGACAACGGACCACAAGGAGATAGCAGCCATTGCTGCCGACCGGCTGGCTGGCAGGCAGCCGGAGGACGACGATGTCCCAATGGAGAACATGGTAGTCGATGATCCGGCGCCAACCCCCTCCTCCATGCCATCCTCGCCGGTGCATTGCACCATGACCATCGGCGAGGCCCGTGCCCAATATATGGACACGGTGAGGCAGATGCATGAGGAGCAGTTTCGGGAGGCGCAGGCCGACGCCGCCTACAACCACCATCTCCTCCAGGAGCACCTGCAGGCGGAGAAGCAGATCGCCATGGAGCAGGCGGAGCAGGAGACGCTGCTCGATTCATACTGCTCTGCCCGCAAGGGATGCCTTGAGCACTGGCGGTACCGCATGCGGGTGGCGGAGGCTACGGCCGCCTACAAAGAGGCTAGCAAGGAGGGCGATGAAGCGGGCGAGGCGCTGTTTGGCAAGACTGAGGATGAGGCAGAGGACAATGCCGGCTCCGACGAGTCCCCGCTCCACTGGCGTCGATGACGCCCTGCTCCGACGATGCCCCGCGGCACCAACAACGAAGCAGAAGACACCGCTAGCTCCGCCGAGGCCCCGAGGTGCCAACAACGAGGTAGAGGACACCGCCGGCCCCGACGAGGCCCCGCCCCACCGACAATGAGGCGGAGGACATCGCCGGCTCAGCCGAGGCCCCATCGTGCCGGCAACATGGGGGAGGATTTCCACCACTCTGTTGAGGCGCCGCCCGCCGGCAACGAGACAGAGGCATCGCCGGCTCCGTCGAGGCCCCGCCCCGCTGCCAACGAGGCCGCGCCACACAGAAAACGAGGAAGAGGAGAACACGGTAGGTCGCCGCCGCTCGAGTCCAAGTAAGGCCACCGCTGCTACCCTCCGGTTGAAGCCAAGCTAGGCGGGTTGACCATTGATGGCCGGTTAGCTTCTTGGCGGCGACGTGGAGTCAGAGAGCTGCGCTGGAGAAGAACGCTGCTTCTACTTAACTGCTGGTGCAGTTGGCTGACTGACACGTGGGCCCAACAGGCCACATGTCAGTTATGCAACTACACCTGCAGTTAAGTCACTGAAGCTTCTATTCGGCTCAGCGGGACACAGGTGGGTAGCTTCGGTTAATTAATTATACCTCCAGCGCACCCCTTTTTAGTTTTTTTGGAAAGGAGGATGACCCCCGGCCTCTGCATCTGGGAGATGCATGCGGCCACAAACATCTCTTTTTAGTTGAAGAATGTATGAAATGTAATGAAATCTGGCATGTTTATATGAAATCCGACCATGTATGAATGAATTTATTTTGATTAGTTCGAATTCCTATATCACTGGCATTGGATGAACATGCAAAACAATACGTACTAGCATTATTCCCAGGGTGATCACCACGTTTGCAGCAGTTTCACATGTACTCCCTCTGGTCCTTTCTAGTCTGCATACAAGTTTTGTCTGCTGTCAAAGTATCTCTACTTTGACCAATCTTATACAAAAAAGTATGCACTTTCACAATGTGCGAAGTAAAAAGGAACAGAAGGAGTACAAAGAGTTTGAGCAGCTTTTTAGCGTTTCTGTACATTGCAATCAAACACACAGGCCTGGCAATTCAGAGAGAACATTCAAAACAATCGATGATTATGCATCTCAGCAACTCACATGTCAGAGGCAATATTTACTTCACAACTAAAGAATAAAGAAAAAATTGATTACCGCTGCTGACAGTAAAGGGCATCCCATTCGAAAATATCAAACGCATATCTTGCTAAAATCAATGAGCAAAATTTGACAAGGTTGTCCCTTTCCAAAATATCAAATGCCTACGATTGTGGAATGGGCAGGGTTTGCCATCAGTTCGGACATTGACATGGAAACTCGTGCTAAATAAACCAGTTGTTCTTTTTGTGCAGTTCCACCAAAATCAACCAAATTCACGTGTAGCTTGTATGATTTCGCCTTGAACTTATGGGCACCTCCTTTCTTGTGGTGGAAATGAATGATTCGATGTATTCATGAACATTTTGTGCAGTTCCCGTTGAAATCAAGCTGAGCACCCCTGTTTGCACAAATACAAAAAAGTGATTAGTATAAAGCAAACTGTACTATGAATTGACAGTTTCAACAGGCACATACATGGTCCATGTAGAGCACACTTTTAGAAAAATGGAACTCTCCAGAAAGAATCCTAGAACAACATTGTACTCGCGCATCACAGCAAAAAAATGGAGATTTGTCAGTCCTTCTGAGCTGAAGTTAGTTTGGTCTTGTGGGGAGTAATGTAACCATCCTTCAACTGCTCCTTCTGATGAGAAGATAGATAGTGCTTCTTCATCCTGGCATAATCGGAACTAGTCACTTCACGTACTCCATATTCTTCTTCAGAGGAAGATGATCCTGTTGTGCAAAGACAAGAGGACTACTAAATGCTAGCATCCATGTTTGCTCGAAAAAAGGAAAGGAAATATTTAAAACAACACAGATGAAGCACTTCCCAAGGACAATACCACCTTTTCATGACAGTATCTAAACAGTAGCACAACATCATATGGATGAAATCAGTGGGTGAGTACCAACCTTTGTCAAGAGGCTGATTGTGTAGAGCATACAGATGAAGCACTTCTCGGGAACCATCTGTTGCTACCTACGGGGGTGGCCATGCTTACTATATACTCCTCGATTAGTTTAATGTTTCCAACATCTTCTTGTATAGTTCCACTAAAATATATGGTATCTTCAAAGAAGATCCTTGTTTGCACAAGTAGAGATAATTACGTATGGCATCAAATCAGTGGCAAAACAATTGCTCGTTCCAGCCATAGAAATAAATTAAGATGCAAAACTATATCATTACTTGTGTCATCACAGTTCCAGTGCTTCATTACATCACCGGGAGTTGATTATTGTTTTTCTTCTGCTTGTTCTTCCCCGTCATCACTTGGTTCAATAACAGACAAGCTTCGCCTTCAATGTAAGATTTGGCATGTCAATTGGGAGCACAAGTATAGTACTAAACTTAATTTTTTGATGAAAGTGGCAAAATACAGGCCAGCAGTTGTGAAATATCCTTATCTTACCTCAATGGGATATTACGGTGCACATAGAGATTGGAAGTCTTGTCTCCATTTGTGCAGTTCACTAAAATCAAGCAACATTATCGTACAAGTAGCACAACATATGAAAGCACACTGCAGAATCATGTGAAAGAAGGCTAGTACTGACCTCTCATGATGCGGAATTCAAACAACTCACAAGAAGAAGATCTAAACCAAATTTGCCTTAACAGATAGGAAGTAAGATCTCCTCTTGTGCAGTTCCACTAAGATCAAGCAATCAAGCAACGTTATCGGTGTGACATTTTGGTTGAACTGCACAAAACACTCTTAAAACAAAAGTGTTTTGTGCAGTGCAACAAAAGGTCACAATGGCAACGAGGTGAAGTAGATAACCTTGTTTACAGAGAGGTGCAAAGGAAACAATTAGTGGTCAATAACGGTGGATGACACAGAAGCCAACAAAAAGAAGCATCTACCTTATCTAAATGGGAAAGAAAGCAAGACAGTAGCATTTCTCAAACGGTGGCATTGATTAATATTAACATAGAGATTATATTAACAATAAAATTCGTTAAACATGTAATTTGCTTTTAACTGTGGCATTGCATCAATTTTCCAACGGCATTATTAGAGGGTGTTTGTTTACAGGGACATTTTGGTGTAGGGACTAAAAAACTCCATGTCAGTCACATCTAAACCAAACAGGAGGGACTTTTCGGGACTAAAAGTGGGCATTTGGGACTAAAGAAAGAAGACTCCGAGGGAGTCTTTTTGGGACTTTTTCCAATAGTTGCCCCTGCCATGGATCGCACCTTGTTTCTATTAGTTCATTACTAGGGGTAACATGGTCTTTTATCATGTCATTTAATAACCTCTAGTCCATGTTTAGTCCCTGGAACCAAGCAGGTAGGTACTAGGGAGTTTTTAACCAAACAGGGCCATAGATTAACAACAGCTAATGAGTTGCACGGGACAGTGGACGCACCAGCACCATGTGCATCTACCGATGTACTGTGGTCATCCACAGTCTGTTGCAAAAAAGAACAAACAACCAAGGAGCATATTTGTGTTGGTCCTAGTTTTGTTATCTTTAGACACCTTTCCCTATGTGAGCGCAGCAAATCTAGTCCTGCTCAAACTCTATAGCCTTGTCCCTTCCTTTCCTTTTTGAACTAGTACTTTCACCCCTTCCTTTCCTCTTTGAACCACGTCCTAGATTTATGTGATACAACCTTCCCCACTACTTTCCCCCATTCCTTTCCTCTTTGAACCATGTCCTAGATTCATGCTATACAACTTTCCCCCTTCATTTCCTCTTTGAACCACGTCCTAGATTCATGCTATATACAACTTTTCCCACTACTTTCCCCCACTCCTTTCCTCTTTTAACCACATCCTAGATTCATGGTATACATGCAGCTAGAGAAATGCATGTGGAGTAAGTAAAATATACCTTAAGGTTCTTGGGGCGTGGTTTGGTGGGTGACGGGACGGCGGCGAAGAAGAAGGCTCGGAGGCCCTCCCGCGCCGCCGCTGGGTGGAAAGTGAACAGTAGCGCCGGGTAGTGGATTCCCTCCCTCGCTGACGGCGACACCGTTAAGCCTCCTTTCCTTCCTGGCGGACGGATCCTGCCGGCTCTTTGAGCAGCAGTGAGGGGAGAGAGAGGCCAACGAAGTCTTGTTTAGATCTGGAGAGGGCGATAGAGTGTGAAGAAAGCAACTACAAGCGCTGAGGATCCAGCGGGAGAGGGCGAGAGAGTGTGAAGAGAGCAACTACAAGCGCTAAGGCTCCAACGTGTATATATATACTGGAGAGAGAGTGTGAAGTGTGCAAACCCTAGAAAACATTTTGACCAGTCAAAGAATCCTCCTGGCAAAAATTATGCTCAAGTGTAGTTATCGAACCCGAGACCTCAAGTTTGATGAGCGAACAGGCTAACCAGCTACACAACCCTCCCGTTATGTTCAACGAGAGGAAAATAACCTTTTATACATTCATGCATTCGTGTGATAGGCATGTCGTCTTTTTGTGTGTGTGTGTGTGTGTGTGTGTGGGAGTCATTAGGATTTCAATCATAATCGTGTCATGTGGCTTTGGTGGTAAGACTATCCACAGTGGTGCAGAAATAATGCAGCCTTAGTCACCTTACCTCTCTCCACGTAGTACGTTGGGTCCCACCAGTCAGAGGGTGAAACAAACAAATTAATAAGAAAAATTAAAAGCGCGAGCGGTGTATCTTACTACCTCACACATCTCGCTACTGCTCGGGAACACTGTCCAATTGATCCCTCTGTTCGCTCACATACTATTTTAAGTGAATCCTTATTATAACATGCACACAAATTTTGGGCACTTGTATTCGACTTAAGTCTGTGTGCCACCGTATCTCGTATACTTACTACTCCCTCCGTCTAGGTGTAATAAGTCACGTTAGAAGGTGCAACGGGACCAAGGTGCGTGTGTGTGCGTGTGTGTGTTTAACAGCATGTGTGTGTTAGAGAGTGTGACAAATCGACCTACTCCTACAGAGATATGGTGTGTAGTGCACGATTTTAGCCGCGAGAGTTGGTGCATCCTCTCGTTTCCGGGCGTGTCCGGTAGGGACATGCGGACAGCTGCCACGCCCGCTCCTGACCAGCCTGGCCCACCCAAAGCCCCTCCACCGCCCGCGCGCGCTTCCCTCCCGAAACGGTCAGCGCCGCTCCAAAGAATCGGTGCCGCATTCATGCCCAGGCAGAGCGGATGCGACCTCTCACTGGCGCAAGAGTGATGGTTGCTTCGTCCGTCCAACTTACTGCTGGGTCTATGTGATTTGACGGCTCATTGGTCTTTATTACTGAGGTGGTAGGACTGCTAGATGTCCCACGCTTTCGGCAAAAGGAGGTAGGAGATTACAATTTTCTCTATTCTTACAGCGGAGGAGTGCAAGAGCAGTGAAAACACGCAGGCTCACTGATTACATGGCCCACCTCACTCTATCACCGTGAGACACCTAACTCTTTACATAGCACTCCCTCCATTCCTAAATATTACTAGATGAGTCCCCGCTTGTTGCCGTGGAACAGCGGTATATCTCTCTGCGCAAAATTATCGATTTCATAGAACTAAAAAAAATCTATAACCGCATGACAAACGTGGTAGCCAAACTAAATAAACTCCATCATCATTTAGATCATCCCACATAAGGAAAAAAGATCAGCCAACTCCTACTGCATAATGGGATTATATTTTTCTTTTTGACATGTTAATGGGACTTAAAAGCTCACTTACATGCATGCTACCGGTGCATGCTTGCATGCAGACATGTTGATGTGATTTAAAACCCACTCACATGCATGTGCCACGGTATTTCTGCATGCTTGCATGTGGCTTAGTGCTGAGCCTCTCAACGTCTAGATCAGACGGCTATTATGACTGATTTACTTCATCTAACGGCTGCGTCAATTTTGATGATGTGGCTCAAGGAGAGGATAGAGAATTCCTAGTAGTGGGGGCTAGCTATTACTAGTAGATAAGTCTTTGTAGAGATTCCACTAGGTGAACTACATACAGATCAAAATGAATGAATCTACACTTAAAATGCATCTATATACATCTGCATGTGGTTAATGGTGAAATCTCTACAAAGACTTATATTTAGGAACGGAGGAAGTACTAGTATAGTACTAGTACGTACTGTAATTTATCAGCGAGATAAATTTGTACAATGCTATGAAGCTTCCAGCTCCTGTTACATGTATCTTGCGTCCAAGGTTGCCCGTTGCAACATTTCATCAAATACAAAGGAGACTAACATGCATGCTATTGCATCTCAATGACTGACAGATCATAGCAAATATGTACTCCCTCCGTTCCAAAATAAGTGTCTCAACTTTGTGCAAACTTTAGTACAAAGTTGTACTACTACTAAAGTTGACACTTATTTTGGAACAGAGGCAGCTAAAGAAAAAAACGATCCATGCAGTCCCTAGCCCTTGAACCGTGAACCCTGACCAGGCTTCAATTTGCTGGCAACGTTCGAGCTTCCTAATAAATGAAGTTTGCAACCTTTTGACCATCGGATCATTTTGTGCAGTTTCACCAAAATCGAGATGAGCATCCCTGTGGCAAAGAAATTGAAGAAGCGTGATTAGAATAAGATTACTAGGACTAGTTGATGAGACATAAACTCATCACAAATACAGTACGCAGAAGCCAATAGAGGTATCAGGTATATGCGGGGCAAAGAAGTAGAGAAATATCCATAGGGAGTGATGTGGGCAGCTGGAGCAGTGGTGCAAGCCGGCTGTAAAGGGAGTTGTACCTGAGGGACGTAGCTCGACCTTGAGGAGGGCGGCGGGAGGCGGCAACTGCCCACGTCGTGGCAGTGAGCAAGGGACGAAGGCAACCTCACCGGCTTCGTGAGAGAGAACGGTGGGGACCCCTGATCGGGACGTGCCAACAGTGGGTTTTCGCCGTCGGCGATGGACACCACATCTACACTAAGCATCCACCCCTTCCCCAAGCGGACGTGATCTGCCGGGATGTTAGAGATGTGGCCACAGTCGTTTTGTGCGAGAGAGTGTGAAGAGAGCAACCCCAGCAAGCAACTGTGTAGGCTGGCCTGTCCTGACTATGTATATAGTGGAGTGGTTTCCTTTTCTCTCCATATGAACCTATCATATTGCGTACGTGCCACTGAAGAAAAAAAATTATTTATAAATGACGCGGCACCTACTACTCGTTCTCCTATAACCTTGCGCTTGGCATCTCCAAAATATTAACCTTGCAATTGGCTCTTCGCCTCTTCGGGAAGTCGAGCAATAATGGTAGTGTAGTATATATCATTCTGGCTATATGAGACCGAATGAATTGCTGCACGTCCACCACGTGGGCGAGGGTCGAGGGGCGAGTGAGAGTGCTACTACATACGGAGCAAAATGAGTGAATGTACACTCTAAAATACGTCTATATACATCAGTGTTTGGAGTATATACTAGTAGTTCATCTTGAAATCTACTAAGGACATATATATTCCAAACAATATGATATAATATCTATAACCAAGGTAGTAGGGACGAGGAGTAAACGGAGGGAGTAGTAAACTTTTCTCCTCGTCCTGGGAGCCACCGCATGCATGGGTGAGGGAGGAGCAAGCTTCACCTTATCTTGCGAGCCACCACGCCCGTGGGCGGGGGAGACGGCATACTAAGCAAGCTTCTCCTCGTTCTGCGAGTTGACGGAACACATCAAAAGTACTCCAGTGTATAGAGCCTTGCCTCTAAGGTAGGCCCCACATGGTTTGCCTCTTTTTTTAATTTAACATAACGCGTCAAGTCGCAATTTGTTTGTTCACCCGTGGTAGACGATCCTCCCTCCACCAAGTGGACAACCAGTACACGTGCCAAATTACCACGTGGGCTGCCTTTTTCGTACAAAAACGAGCTCCACCGTGTACCCGCGCGGGTGTGGTTGGGAAAGAAACGGGAGTACGTGCACCGTGCATGCACCTCTTCTCTTCGTGCACGTCCCCCACCTACGTGGGTGTGTGTGAGAGATACAAACCGCGTTCATGAGTGTTTTTTTGTTTTGTGGTGGGGGTGGGTGTGGGGTGGGGGGTTGATTTCGTGAATTATTTGTGGGAATATGTGTCGATGACATCTCAAACAAAATTTTGCATGCAATGTGTGTGAAATGGAGGCCTATCCATATCATACATAGAGGGTCAGGTAATCCACGAGAAGAGAGGGAGGGGTCATAGCTATCGATAGAGTCGAAGAGAGGATCAAGTACGGGTGGGTGCGAGATCGATGAAGAGAGCCATCGAAATTGCGTGTGTGTGTGCAAATCAAAAATATAGGGCGACTGGCCTACCAGAACGTTAGATGGCACATGTCAAGTTTGTGTGTGGCAGGGATACATGACTAGAGCGCTTGATGTATCGGTGTGTGTGGGGGGGAGGGGGTGGGGGAGGGGTAGGCAGAGGCCTAACTATAGAGGTAGAATGACTCGTATATGTGTTGAGAAGGAGAGACCCAGCTAGGTCATGAGGGAGATCGGTCGACATCCATACATAACTGAAGGACGGGAAATATGATGGGACAGAGAGAGAGGAGAGAGAGGGGGAGGGAGAGGGAGGGAGAGGGGTAGAGTGCTGGATGGGTGATGGAGTTGCTTCTCGGAGATGTTGGGAGAGGCCTACTAGACAAACTAAGGGTGGAACTGCAATGTTATCAATAAGAGTGGGGATGTGTTTCTGTGTGTGCCTGTGCGTGATAGATCTGTCGGGACGCATCCATGGATGATGAAGGGGAACCATGTGTTTGGTAAGCAAACCTAACTAGATCGGTAGATCAATTGTTGTTTGTCGGAGGAAGGGAGACACACAACTAATGAGGTAGATCGATTGATGTGTGGGTAAAAATGAGTTATAAGGACCTAGCTGGCTATATGTATAGCGAGAGATTGGTCAGTGTACGTCCATTTGTTAGAGGTAAATAAGGCCCAGCGAGACGGATAGACAGAGAGAATGGAGCTAGGAGGTGGTGCGAGAGGCCCAACTACTAGCTGGATAGGGGGACGAGTGTGCGGTTGTGAGATTGATTAAAAGAGGGGTGAGAGTTTACACGTGTGTCTGACCACATGAGAGACACAAGGCAAGGACACATAAAGGAGGAGATTGAAGCTGTGTGTGTATGCTATAGGCAGGCATCGCTGGAGAGGTTTATCGATCGGTGTGTGTCGAAAAGGAGTTGTGGAGACTCTGGGAGAACGACCTAAAGGAAAAAATGAATGTGCCCGGTGGATAGAATGTCAAGGGAGGGGGAGAGCGAGGAGGGCGTGTGCATGCATGAGAGAAAGTTAGTGGTAGCTACAAAGGTTAGAGGACTGTGTGGGTGTAAGAGACTAACAAAGATCATAATTTGATATGAAAGCGGATTCATATATTTGAATAGGAGATCATAGTGTTTTGAACATTGGATGCATGAATATAGCGGTGATACACGTGCTGTGCACATGTTATACCATAATGTGATAATGCATGGCGTTTGCAACTCACAGCTAAATGTCGAACAATCTAAACCATACTATACATCAAACAATCTCACATTGTATTTGAATTTGTGATAATGTGCGGCGTTTGCAGCTTACAACTAAATATCGAGCAATCTAGACAATACTATATATCGAACATTCTCACATTTTATTTGAATTTGTGGTAATGTGTGGTGTTTGCAACTCACATCTAAATACTTGTAGGCGTAGGGGTCGGGCCACCATACATAATGTGATAAACACATTATACATATGAGACATGGTTGAGAATATGAAGATCTAGCTAGAGCTAATGTAATGTGATTTGAAATCAAAATAAAGTGGATTCAAAAAATCTAGTTCAAGTTCATATAGTTCACATAGTTCATATGTAACTCGAGACTGATCATGTGGTGTGCTGTGAAGATAATACACAAATGATGGTTTAACTTGACAATAATGATGATTGTAGATCTTATTAAAACAGAGAAACAAATTCTAATGCTTTGACTTCACAACAATCATTACTGTAGATCTTATTCAAATTTAGTTCATATTGAAGCGGTAGTATATACGTTTGGAATGCACTAAAATGTTCATTTGAGTAGTAGGTTGCATGCATTACACACGTAGCGAAATATTTTAATTGAACATAACATGAATTCAATGTTTTGAATGAAATTTGTAGTGCGCATTGATTTGGTACAATACACGTTAGGCTTGTCCGGAAATTTCAACCCGCGCCTTGTTAGCCCAAAATATTTAAGATATATCTTTGTCTCGTTGTGCTTCGACAACTCCCTCCATCTCAACCCGCGCCTTGCTATTCCGAAATTACAACGCGCGCGAAAACTCCCACCTCCTGTGAAATCCCGACACGCGAAATGCCTGTAGTACCCCTGAACCGAAAGAACCGCCTCAAATCGGTGATAGGTACTTTCGTAACTTACCCCACATTTCGGACAAGTGCGTCTCTAAGCCATGGTTCCCCACTGCCATCCCATCCGCCCACCCATTCGTACACCGAGGTCGCGAAAACCCGCGATGAAACCCCACACCCTGCTCCGTCCACCACCCAGCTGGAGCTTCTTCCCCAACGACGTCGTCCACAGTAACACCTCGACGTCCCTCATCCACCGTACCGGATGAGGATCCATCGTCGATCTCATCGTCCCGCCGGTTCAGCCACCCAGTCCTCCACCTCCAAGGAGCTGCCCTGACGTTCCCCTCGTCTTTCGCACCACCTCCATTCCCACACCACCGTCTTCACCTGCACCACCGGAAGAGCATCATCATCACCGTTTCCTCGAATGAAGCTGTGGCCTAATCGGTGCCACCAAAGAGGTTGTACACTAATCGCCGCATTTTCTTCTTGATTTGATCTCACGGTGCTGCCGGCGCTCGGTCCCGAGCCGACACGGTGCGGCTCCATCCACGGCGGCATCGCCGGCCACTTCCTCCACGGCGTCACTCCCTCGGCGGCGACGTCCACATCAATAGGAGTTGCTGCTGCTTTAGCTCTCGCTCGCGCTGCTGCTCTGCTCTTGCTCTCGGTCCCCTGCCTGGTCTGCTCTTGCTATTGCTCTTGCTCGCGCTGCTACTCTCGCCCTTGCTCTTGCTTGCGATGCTGCTCCGATTTGGCTACACTTCAGTCGACTGAATCGACTTTTGGGTCAGTCGATTTCCAAGGGGTGGGCTCGCCGGGGTGAAGGAAGAACTAGACGCAGCGGGGAGGGGGGCTCGCCGGAGAGGTACCCCACTATCTATCTTAGGGTTCAGGATGGGGGCGGTGGTCGCCGGCGTTTCGGGGCATTAGCGGGGCGATGGCATGGGGATCGCCGGAAAAAAAGCTCGGCACGGGGGGGCCTAGAGGGATGGCCGGGGCGGCGGTGGGATGGTGGTGGGGAGTGTTTTCGGGGCAGGCAGGGCGGCGCACCGCCGGCCGCGGGCGGCGGGGTGCTGCTGTTTGGCCGGTGGTGGCTGGCAGCTCAGGGGGGTGGAGGTTGAAGATGAACGGCAGGCCCTTGATTTCGTATCCAACGGCTGCAAAATCGACTAACCAGAGATGAAAAAGTCAGTCGACCGACGTGTAGCCTCACCTTGCTAGTGCGTTCAGTTTTGACAGCAAAATTCAGTTTCGACAGCAAAATTCAGTTTGGACAGTTAGGTTCAGTTTCGACAGTTAAGTTCAGTTTCGACAGTTAAGTTCAGAGATGAGCAGCTGATATATTTTACATCTAGCACTTTGTGGTTATGTATTTTACGTCATGTATTGGAGATGATATTAGAATTCCACTCAGGTTAACGTTGTTCATTGTCTCTCTTGTCCTGCTTTAGCCTCGGCGTCGTACAACTCATCGGAGCTGCTCCAACGATGAAACCCTCCATCACAGCGGAGCAGTACCTCGGGCTCCATCTCCAGACGCCTAAGATCTTCTTCCCCTCCTCCGACAGCAAAGTCAGCCGGAGCATCCTCACCGGCCAACCCAATCATGCTGAGATCGACATGGCTTCGCCAAAGAGGTTGTACACTTGTTGCATCTCTTTTTTACTCTACATGTTATATATATTGTCCACTGAGCACACGGATTTGTTCCTTTAGTGTCTCCTTGAAAGAAAAAACGTAGGAATTTTAATTTTCACTTGTCCTCCTTTTCAAATTCCTATTCATGAAGCACAAGACTAAGAGATAGTAGCATAATAGCATTATATGCGTACATTTTCTTGTGGTTTGACTTAATCTCACCATGCTTCTTTGCATCCTATGATCTTCCAATTGTTGTGAATCAAACACCCAAATTGGCAGAAATCCTGTGTTTTTAAATTCTCTGTTTTGCACGTGCATTCCTATCCAATTCCTGTCTATTTCCTATCCCTGCATTGTTGGAATCCTCCAATTCAAACGAGCCCTTATAGAATTACTTCTCTTACAGATAGTTGTCAAAGAAAACCTTGCATGGTTTGTCCCGGTCCTGCTGCGCCATCGTCCACCCTAGCTCAGCTGCTCCAACGACAGAAGGGTCCAGTAGAGCAGGGATCCAGCCTCTAGACTGTCTTTCGCCGCCTCAGATCTTCTTCCCCGCCGCTGGCAGCCATGAAAACTGCATTACCATCATCAACCGAGCAGATGACCTCGAGGACTACACGGGTCCGCAAGAGAGGTCGCACTCTTTCGTGTCTGCTTACGTTATGCATCGCTTAATATTACATGCTACTTTATCGTCCTGTTCACCGATTAGACTCTGAGTCAGCTCCAAATTAATGGTCAAACTTGAGTTTTTAAATGGTTGTGGGGTACATACCGGGGCCGCTATCAATAGTATCTATCTACTATCTGGTTAATCTCCGGTGTCTACTATGAGTTTCATGTTGGGTCGGAAACAAACAGTAAAGAAGCCATTATCTGTATTTATTAACTGAAGCCATTATCTGCCTACTATTATTGGTTTTGGGTCTATCCACAGGTTGCTACCATCACTCTGGACTTCTGCATGCACTCCTTACATAATCTCACTATGTTTTATTCCTATGCATGATAGTTATTGTAAACAATGGAACTGAACATGTAGAGCAAAAGAGACGAGCCTTCCGTGTCAATATAATTTCATGCAGATGTCGCTCCATGGTAGGCGCAAAGGCAGCCCCCCCCCCTCCACGCATTTCGGATTGTAATCGAGAGGAAGATATCTGTTCTGAGGGGATTCAAAAGGAGAAGATAACTCCTATTTACCCCCTGAGGTCTTCGCTCTAACTTGGCATGCTGATGTTGGTTATATCATGAATATGGTGTCTTGCATTGCTTACTTTATACATCAAATATGTCATCTGCTTAGTTTAGACATCCTTTGTTTGAATGCCATTTGTTTAGTTTATTCATCGTTTATGTGAATTATGCAACACTACCTTGTTTAGCCAGGCATCATATATGTGAATTTTGCAATGCCATCCTGCTTAGCCAGTCATCTTATATGTAAATTATATCAGGCCATCTTTTTTTTCATTACATATTTCATTCGTCAACAGTGTTAATACATTCAACTGCTCTTCGTGTGCATTAGCCATTTGACAAGGTGATGGCAAATTCTGGAGTGAAAACAAGGTCTTCTGAGCAGACTATGCTATCTGACGAAGCACATATCTCGCTGGTTACGGATAGCTCCTCAAAGGAGGATTCAGAGACAAATGACCAGTCCTATTCCCCCCCAAGGTGTATGCTCTAACTTGGCAGGGTTATGTTGCTCATATCGTGCGTATGGTGTCTCGCATTGCTATGCCATTTGATTAGTTTAGACATGCTTTGTGTGAATGCCACCTGTTCAGCGTCTAATTACCATATATGTGAATTATGCATTGCCATCTTGTTGCAAGACATTATATATGTGAATTATACAATGCTATCTTGTTGCAAAGGCATTATATATGCGAATTATGCAATGCCATGCTGTTTAGCCAGTCATCATGTATGTGAATTATATCATGCTATCATTTTTTTGTATTACGTGTTCCATTTGTCGACAACGTTTGTATATTCAACTACTCTTCCTGTGCATCAGCCATTTGAAGCGGTGATGGAAGTATCTGGAGTGAAAACAAGGTATTCAGAGCAGACAATGCTACCTGCTGAAGCACACATCTTGCTGGCTACAGAGAGCTCCTCAGAGGAGGATTCAGAGACTGATGACCAGTCCTATTTCCCCCCTGAGGTCTATGCTCAAACTTGGCAGGGTTATATTACCCATGTCATGCATGTTGTCTTGCATTGCTTAGTTTTTACATCATATATAGATTGCCATCTGCTTACTTGCTTACTATATAAATCATATATTTGAATTATATCATGCCATCATGTTTACATAGTACATACACATCATCTATCTGAATTATGGCATGGCAACCCATTTAATAAAGACATCATATAGTTATATCATCTCATCCTGTTTAGTGTTTACAGTCATCATATTTAGAATTATGGCATTATATCCATGAATGTATGTGAATTATGGCATGCCAACCTATTTAATAAACACATTATATAGTTATGTCATGTCATCCTGTTTACATAGTCTCATATTTTAAACTATGTCTTTCCATCTTTTTTAGTTAGACATCATAATGTGAAATTGTGTCATGCTATCCTGTTTAGTTAGCCATCATATATGTGAAAATGTGTCATGCTATCCTGTTTGGTTAGACAACATAAATATGAATTATTTCATGCCCTCTTTTATTCCCCACTATCCATTGCACCTGTCTATCATGCAATGTCTATACTTTCAATTACTTTTATTGTTTATCAGCCATTTGAATTGGAGAGCGTGATGGCAGTATCTAAGGGAGTAACAACACGGTCTTCAGAAAAGATTGTGCTACCAGTTGATGCAGATAGAACCACGGTTGTACTTGCCCAAGGACCAGATCCACCACACATAACTCAGACTCTCGCAGATTGTACCCCTACCCAGTTGGATAGAGAACCAGCTACACCCCTTTTAACCCCAACCCCGGCAGATAGTAACCCAGTTCCAGTTGACACAGCACCATCTCCACCACAGAGCACCCAAACACGAGCGGTTAGTAAGGGAACTGCATGCCCAACTCAACACTTAAAGGAGAAGAAGATTTGTTCTCAGGTCAGGTTCTGTAGCTATGGTTCATACTCCTTTGCTCTTGCATTACTGTATTTACTCATACCAACTATTTTCAAATTTGAAGGATGGAATTGAAACTCCAATGGTGCAACAGGTATGTTTTAAACCTGTTTCTTTAACTAGTTTGCTGTTGTAACCTGCTCTATGTTGATTTCAGTTTCAATTGAATAAACAGTTATGTTCTCATGTCATGCACATTACAAGTGTTGTTATTGCTCTATAGTTACCCACACTTATATTCTGTCTATTCTACTTTGTCTTGAACAAATATTATTTGAACTGTGTCTCTATCTTGATTTGGCAACGAAAACTAGAATGATATAGACCATAAAGTGACCATGGCACATAGATATATGTTTGTTTCATGTTGTTATCCTGTCCACTTTACTACTGAACTCATTTACCAAAATGAGTTTCATATACAACATGGTAAACATGTGATGTGTCTGCTTGTTTCTCTTTTAGAATGCGGAGAAAATATTGGAGAACATTACCACGTTATCCAATGGTAAAGGAAGTAATGCAGATAAGGTTCAAGATAGTGAGACATCCCTGTTGGTCTCCAAGAAAGCTGATAAAAACTATCTTGACAACAGTGAGGGAACCCAAAAGTCATGTCTTGATGTAGTGTTCGAGTTACTGGCCACTACTGCTGGCACAAGCTCTTCGAACTCGCTGCCTGAATCAGTTCGTCTTCTTGAGTCTCAACTTCAAGTTGAAAGACATCGATCAGATGTGCTGCGACAGGAAGCTGAAGGACTGAGGAAGTCCCTGCAGAATTCAGATGCATATTTTCTGGTGCAACAGCAAGCGCTGGAGGATTTAAGCGCCAAACAAGAGAAAGTTAATAAGCTTGCTAAGCATCTTGCCAGCATTATGGGTACCCAGGATATTGTTTCTTGAGATCTTCTGAAGTGGTTTCAGTTCTGGATTTGTTTTGCTGCGGCGTTTATTTGTGCTAGTCGCCAACTTTGACAACCAGTGTATATGATATGCTACTTTGTTCCCTATATTTGCACTGGTGGCGAACTTTGATGCCCAGTGGATGTAATATGTGTAACAGCCGTGATAGCCTAGCATAAGTTGCTTGCTTATTTATTTCCTTGTTGTCTTGTTTATTTGTTTGCTTGTAGTCAGTGCAGTTCTTTTTAAAACTAGGCCACAATAACCATGGGCTAATATTTACTGTAGTGACACTGGGCCTCCTCCGGGCCATAGAAACAGTGGGCCTTCTACGGGCCATACAAACAGTAGGCCTTCTACGGGTCGTAGAAACAATGGGCCTTCTACGGGCCATAGAAACAATGGGCCTTCTATGGGCCGTAGAAACAATGGGCCTTCTACGGGCCGTAGAAACAATGGGCCTTCCACGGGCCGTATCATCAATGGGCCTTATACGGGCCGTATGACCATAACGGGCCATCGTTAATAGGCCGTATTTGATGATGCTATGAAAACGGCCCAACGTATTAACGGACCACAAACGGGCCGATGTAACCACGGGCTGAATTTGGCCCACAAGCAGAAAATGACAGTAACTGGCCGTAAGTAAATGAATGCTGGAAATGAGCCCAAGAATAAATGGGCTCTGAGAAGGCCGAAAGATAACATTTGCTGGAAACGGCCCAACTGAATAACGGGCCCTTAATGGGTATAAAGTGATATACTGTTCATTACGGGCCAGTTTCACCACGGGCCGTTAGTGGGTGTAAAGTGATACACTGTTCATTGCGGGCCAGTTTCACCACAGGCCGTTAATAGGCCAAGAGTTACATAGGGCCTCATATGGGCCAAAATACGTCATGGGCCATACATGGGCCAGAAGTGAAAACAGGCTGGAATCATATTGGATGGCCCAAATGACGCTACTGGGCCTAATTTGGGTAGGGCGTAATGGGCCTTGGGTTAGCGGGCTGTAAATGGGCTATATGCGAACAGGCCGTTAACACGCTTTCCATGGGCCGGCCCGCCACCTTTTGACCAAGTCAAACGGGCCAGCCTTTTCACAGGAATGGGCCTCTGTTGGGTCGTGCCACGTGTCGACGTATCATATGCGCCTTCTGTCCAATGAGTGGATGACATTTGTCCCAATGGTGAGCCGACATGTGTTTCTTCCAGCCAATGATGATTTTACACATGGAAAATCCCCATTGGTCGGGGCTATTAACGGGTTATGGATCCAAAACCCGACCTGATAGCTTAACGGTGTTCTGTTACGGTGGATGCCACGTGTCGGTCACCCTTGACGAAAGCAGTTCTGTGACGTGCGATTTATCGTCATGGAAGTGGACACTTCCATGATGATAATTTTGGTAATGTCATCGAACACTTCTACGACATCACAGGTATGACTATCTTGATTCTGTCATAAATTTGTCCTGGATGTACATGCATGACAAAAAATGCGACCTACTGTGACAAACACGTATCATCATGGAAGTGTATTTTTTTGTAGTGGTGAGACATGTGTTCGGCTCCACCGCTGATGAGTGTGCAGCCTGCGGGGCGGGGTCCATCCCTCCGGCCTTAGGCAACGAAGCCTGCTCCGGATTTAGGTCTGGGGCTACTGCAGGGGTGATATCCCGAGCATTGTCCGACAGCAGGTCTAATCCGTGCTCATCGTGACTGTTCGGTGCTCCTAGCACAGGCCCAAATTCGTCGAAGTTCAAGTCTCTGTGAAGGTTCGTCGTGTAGTTCAAGTTTCCGAACCTGGCCTGGTAGCCAGGGGCGTAGCTGTCGATCTGCTCCAGATGGCCAAGTGAATTGGCCCGCAGTGCGAAGCCGCCGAACACGAAGATCTGTCCGGGGAGAAAAGTCTTGCCTTGGACCGTGTTGTTGATGATTGAAGGCGCAATCAAGCCATGCAGCGATGACACGGAGGAACTCTCAATGAAAGTACCAATGTCGGTGTCAAAACCGGCGGATCTCGGGTAGGGGGTCCCGATCTGTGCGTCTTAGGCTCATGGTAACAGGAAGCAAGGGACACAATGTTTACCCAGGTTCAGGCCCTCTCGATGGAGGTAAAACCCTACTTCCTGCTTGATTAATATTGAAGATATGAGTAGTACAAGAGTAGATCCACTAGTAGAAAAAGGGCCTATTGTCCCGGTTGGTGAGGGCCTTTAGTCCCGGTTCATGAACCGGGACTAAAGGGTCGGTACTAATGCCCTGACCCCTTTAGTCCCGGTTCAATCCAGAACCGGGACAGAAGGGACTCCACGTGGCCTGTCCCCTGAGCCCAGGCAGGAGGGCCTTTGGTCCCAGTTGGTGGCACCAACCGGGACCAATAGGCATCCACGCGTCAGCGTTTATGTGGCTGTGGTTTTTGTTTTTTTTAAAGGGGGGGGGGTTTGGGGGTTTTGGGGGGTTAATTTAGGTGTTTCATATATTGTGCTATAGCTAGCTAATTAATAGAGAGAAGTGTCCTCTCTTTTGTCCGTGCTTGGTCGACGCTACGTACCATACATACATACGTATAGAGAGGACTAGCTAGACACGCTAGCTAGCTAGTAAGCAAACAGAAGATCGTCATGAACATATATGCATACAGAGAGAAGTGATATCGACCACCTCTCCTTCTCCGAGAGATTGGTCGAACAAACAAGTTCTCGTATATCTATCCGACACTACCGGCTAAATATATACAATAATTATCTTTTACAAATATATAATCTCCTAAAATACGGACGCGTGGTCCACATAGTATTCTCCGTCTTCAGCGATCACGTGGTCAAGAAAGAATGCCGCCAATTCCTCTTGAATTGCTCGCATGCGATCTGGTGCAAGGAGTTCATCCCGCATCCGAAACATCTAATTTTAAGAAGGGGGTCAATACATATATATATATATATATATATATATATATATATGAATGAATGAAACTCAACACAAATGATGGTAATAAAATAAAATTGTGAATATTGTTATTTACGCACTTCATATTGTTTGTCGGAGTAGCCCCGCTCACAGGTCGTGTGGCGGATGGACTCGCAAATGTAGTATCCACAGAAATCATTCCCTTGTTCCTGCCACAACCACTTTACAAGAAATAGAGGTCAATCAAACTGATAATTAGCAAGCATGCTAAATGGTATTGATGAAACTAGCGCTTGAATCACTAGGAGATGCCTGGAATATGCTACTATATAGTACTTACTTTCGGGTGCCTAAATTGCAGCTTCTTCGGTAGTCCCGGAGCTTTTTTGGTGAAAATAATGTTATCAGGGAGGGGGTATCGGTACCCCCCCCCCTCGTGTCAAAGTTTCTTCTTTCTCCTCTATTCCTTTCTTTCTTCTTCTCCTCTCATGTTGAAGTTATCGGGAGGGGTATATCGACGATGACAGAGGAGAAGATCGAAGAAAAAAAAGAAGAAAAAAAAGAGGAGAAGAAGAAAGGAATAGAGGAGAAGAAGA
>NC_057795.1:186555894-186556403 GCF_018294505.1 Triticum aestivum | reverse complement strand
TATTTTCTATTTTTTCTTCTTCTCCTCTATTCCTTTCTTCTTCTCCTCTTCTTTTTCTTCTTTTTTCCTCTTCTTATTTATTTCTCCTCTTCTTCCTCCCCTCTTCTTCTCCTTTCTTCCTCTTCTTTTTTCCTTTTTCCTCTCATTCTTTTTCTTCTTCTTCCTTCTTAAAAATACATGAAGTAGTATTACTTGTTTTTTTTAAAATAATGTTCAAATAAAAATCTATGAACAGAAAACATATATATACACAGAGAACATATATACATTTTTATAAAAATGCAAAAAACAAAAAAATCTAAAAAAAGACATATAAACAGATATACACATATACATATATACTCATACATATACACACATAATCAGGAAAAAAACTATATTTGCAAAAAAAGGGGGAAGAGGGGGGCGGTGTCGGCCCTGACCAAAGCGGCGCGGGGCGAGGCAGAGGCGACGGCGAGGCACAGGCGACGGCGAGGCAGAGGCGGGGCGGCGACGGCATCGGGACGGCG